>NC_083422.1:62957936-63222936 GCF_020745735.1 Hemiscyllium ocellatum | reverse complement strand
CAGAGGGTAGCATCACTTCAAACACAGAAGGGAGCAATCTTCAGAGAGACCCAGAACCTCTTTGCCTGTCTGCAAGCCTTTCTCTTTCCGGCTCACTGTGTCTGTATGTGTGTGTTTTTTGTGCCTCTGCATGTTTGTGTGTTTCTCCTTCTGTCAGTATGTTTGTCTGAGTGTGTTTGTATCTGTGTGTCAGTGTCAGTGTCTCATTGCATGCTCTGTGTCTGTGTATTTCTGTCTCTGTTTCTGCGTGTGTCAATCTCTGTTGAACTATCTCTGTGTTTGTAACTGTGTCTGTGTGCTGATGTATATGAGTGTGTGCACTAGTGTGTGTCTCTGTGCTTGCATCTCTGTATGGTGGGGTCTCTTTCTCTTAGTAGTGAATCTATTAAAATGCATTTACTCCCGTCACCTGACTTTTCTCCGTTTTATTCTTGTGTTTAAGATGATACAACACTGATGGTCATGTTCATACCTGTCTCATTTGTGTTTGTATCTGTGGGTCTATTTCTGTCTGTAATGGGACTCACTGGAGGGAAGTTTGAATAAATTAATGAATTAAAAAGTGAGTCTTTCTCTCTTTTCCTCTTGCGTTTAAATGATACAATGCCACCCTCTAGTGGCCTCTCCATGCCACTACACAAGCGGCAGACTTTTTTCTTGGAGAAGGGTTGGGCAGTTTAGATTGCGCAGTTATCCTGTTCTTCAAACAATGTCTTTGGAGACACAGCAGCTTTCTCCGATCAATGTTGCCCTGAGACATGAACAGAAGCAGATGAATAAACCTAGTGCTCGTCTCATCCCCTCCATTTTTCAATTCGTTTCTCACTTAGAAGCAAAGTAGGTTACAAAATATTAGAAAGTACAATAAAATTCACCATGTCTCCTTTGAAAATGGTTCACTCTGAGATGCCTGTCTCCAGTTGCAATGGAAATACTGTAGTTAATGTGTATACAGGAAACTTGTCCAAAGATAAATTATTTCCATGTTGCAGAGGTAACCCATGCATTTCTGAAGACGAGCATGTTTCACACTGAGAAACCTCAGTACAATTGTAATCCTCTCCACACCAGGATATTGTGTGTGTCTGTCTGTTTCTGTTGATGCTGCTGTGAGCTACTCTCTCTCTGACTTCTGGTGATTTTTTTACCCTCCATCATTCCCTTGCAGTGACGTGGGCCGCCAGCAGAGGGGGCATTGAATCACTTTAAACACAAGGGTGCAATCAGGACGAGGACCCAGAATCTTCTTCTCCACCTCTCTCTCTCCTTCCCTCTTCTGTCTGTTTCTTACTCTCAGTGGTGCAGTGTCAGCTGGGAAGTCCAGGCCAGGAAACTCTCGGCAACATGGTAAAGCATTGGTGAAGGAAACTTTGGACACTTTTAAAGTTTTTTTTAGGTTATAGAACATAGAACATAGAACAACACAGCACAGAACAGGTCCTTCAGTCCATGATGTTGTGCCGACCATTGATCTTCATGTATGCACCCACAAATTTCTGTGACCATATGCATGTCCACGAGGCTCTTAAATATCCCCAATGACCCTACCTCCACAACTGCTGCTGGCAATGCATTCCATGCTCTCACAACTCTCTGTGTAAAGAATCTGCCTTTGACATCCCCTCTATACTTTCCTCCAACCAGCTTAAAACTATGACCCCTCATGTTGGTCATTTCTGCCCTGGGAAATAGTCTCTGGCTATCAACTCTATCCATGCCTCTCATTATCTTGTATACCTCAATTAGGTCCCCTCTTCTCCTCCTTTTCTCCAATGAAAAAAGTCCTAGCTCAGTCAACCTCTCCTCATAAGATAAGCCCTCCAGTCCAGGCAGCATCCTGGTAAACCTCCTCTGAACCCTCTCCAAAGCATTCACATCTGCAACCAGAAATGGACGCAGTATTCCAAGTGTGGTCTAACCAAAGTTTTATAGAGCTGCAACAAGATCTCACAACTCTTAAACTCAATCCCCCTGTTAATAAAAGCCAAAACACCATATGCTTTCTTAACAACCCTGTCCACTTGGGTGGCCATTTTAAGGGATCTATGTATCTGCACCCCAAGATCCCTCTGTTCATCCACACTGCCAAGAATCCTATCCTTAATCCTGTACTCAGCTTTCAAATTCAACCTTCCAAAATACATCACCTTGCATTTATCCAGGTTGAACTCCATCTGCCACCTCTCAGCCCATCTCGGCATCCTGTCAATGTCTCGTTGCAGCCTACAACAGCCCTCTATACTGTCATGGACAGCTCCAACCTTTGTGTCATCTGCAAACTTGCTGACCCATCCTTCAATCCCCTCAGCCAAGTCATTAATAAAAATTACAAATGGTAGAGGCCCAAGAACAGAGCCCTGTGGAACACCACTCACCACTGACTTCCAGGCAGAATATTTTCCTTCTACTACCACTCGCTGTCTTCTGTTGGCCAGCCAATTCTGTATCCAGACAGCTATGTTCCCCTGAATCCCGTTCCTCCTGACCTTCTGAATGAGCCTACCATGGGGAACCTTATCAAATGCCTTGCTGAAGTCCATATACATCACATCCACAGCTCGACCCTCATCAACGTTTCTAGTCACATCCTCAAAAAACTCGATAAGGTTTGTGAGGCATGACCTGCCTCTCACAAAGCCGTGCTGATTGCATTTAATCAAGCCATGCTCTTCCAGATGGTCATAAATCCTATCCCTCAGAATCCTTTCTAACACCTTGCAGACGACAGACGTGAGATTTACTGGTCTTAATTGCCGGGGATTTCCCTATTTCCTTTCTTGAAGAGCGAAATTACATTTGCCTCTCTCCAGTCCCCAGGTACGATTCCAGTGGAGAGCGAGGATGAAAAGATCTTTGCAAGTGGCGAAGCAATTACATTTCTCATTTCCCAAAGCAGCTGAGGACAAATCTGGTCCGTGCCTGGCGACTTGTCAATCTTAATGTTTGACAAAATTTTCAGCACATCAGCTTCCTCTATCTCTATCCCCTTCAGCATTCACACCTGCTCTTCAAAGGTTTCATTCACTACAAAGTTCATTTCTTTTGTAAAGACAGAAGCAAAAAAACTCATTTAGGGCTTCCCCTACATCCTCAGACTCCACTCACAAATTCCCTATGCTATCCCTGATTGGCCCTACTCTTTCTTTGACCATTATCTTATTCCTCACATAAATGTAAAATGCCTTTGTGTTCTCCCTAATCCGTTCTGCCAAGCCTTTCTCGTGCCCCCTCCTGGCTCACCTTTTTAAGCTCCTTCCTCGCCTGCCTGTAATCCTGTAGAGCTGAGCTTGACCCTAGCGTCCTCCACCTTATGTAAGCTACCTTTTTCCTTTTGACAAGAAGCTCCACCACTCTCGTCATCCAAGGTTCCTTTATCTTACCACTTCTTGCCTGTATCAGAGGGACGTACTTATTCATCACTTGCAACAACTGTTCCTTAAACAGTCTCCATATGTCTATAGTGCCTTTACCATGGAACAATTGCTCCCAATCCATGCTTCCTAACTCATGTCTAATCGCATCATAGTTTCCTCTTCCCCAATTAAATATCCTCCCATTTTGTCTAATCCTCTCCTTCTCCATAGTTATGTAGAATGTGAGGCAGTTGTGGTCACTATCACTAAAATGCTTTCCCACCACAAGATATGATAGCTGCCCTGGCTCGTTTCCGAGCACTAAGTCTAGAATGGCCTCTCCCCTCGTTGGCCTGTCAACGTACTGAGTTAGGAAACCCTCCTGAACACACCTTACAAAAACAGCTCCATTCAAATCTTCTGCTCGAAGGAGGTTCCAATCAATATTGGGAAAGTTAAAGTCACCCATTACAACAACCCTACTATGTCCACACTTTTCCAAAATCTGCCAACCTATGCTTTCTTCCATCTCCCTGCTGCTATTGGGGGGCCTGTAGTAAACCCCTAAAGAGGTGACTGCTCCCTTGCTGTTCCTAATTTCCACCTATACTGACTCAGTTGGCAGATCTTCCTCGACAATGGAAGCTTCTGTAGCTGTGATACCCTCTCTGATTAGTAATGCTACACCCCCTCCTCTTTTTCCTCCTTCCCTATTATTTTTAAATGTTCTAAACCCTGGAACATCCAGCAACCATTCCTGCCCCTGAGAAACCCATGTCTCTGTTATGGCCTCAACATCATAGCACCAGGTACTGATCCATGCTCTAAGTTCGTCACTTTTATTCCTGATACTCCTTGCGTTAAAGCAAACACACTTTAACTGATCCCTCGGTTCCTTGCCAGGAAAATCCTTCCCAATAGCTGATCTACTTCTTGCTATTGCCTCATTTTCTTTATTTTTATTTTACATGAATGTGAATGATGCTTATACAAAACAATGATACACACTGTTTACTTTATTTTATATTAAAATATATGTAACAATAAATTTATCTTTCTCTCCCTTTCTCATCCCTTCCCTCTACTTCTCTCTCCATCTTTCGCTCCCTTTCTCCCTCTCTGTCTCTCGCGCTCTCTGTGCATCTCCCTCAATCTCTCTCTTTCTGTCTCTCACTCTCTCCTCTCTCCCTCACATTCACACACTCTTTTCTCCCCTCCATCAATCTCTCCCTCTCCAAAGCCGGTCGGGAAGGTAAGTGATTGTTATTTGAGTGGGTGTGTTCTAGACCCTAGGTCCTACAAAGTAGGGCCTCCTCTAACCTAAATTAAAAGTCCACAGACTTGCCCCAAAAAGAGGGTCTAAGGAGGTTCCTTTGGATTGAAGAGTGAGGCTTTAACTCAGGAGTCTTTGACAAGGAGGTTGAGTGAGAGAAGAGGGTAAAGACATGACTGCCAAGCTGGGTCAGTGTGCTACGTGCTTAATGTGGGAGGTCAATGACTCTGGTGTATCTGGCTCGTATAAGTGTGGAAAGTGTGTGCAGGTTCAGCTCCTGACCGAGCATATTGCAGCAATGATGAAAGAACTCGAGGACCTTAGGCTCATCCGAGAGAACGAGATCTTTCTGGACAAGACCTTCAGCGAGCTTATTACACCGACCATACCAGAAGAGAGCAGAAGAGAGCAGACGATGAAGAAGGCAGAGAGGAGACAGGCGGCAAGAGACCCCGGGGGAAGTAGCTGTCAGGAACAAGTTGAATCTTTTGGAAACAGTAGGGACAGATGACACTGCCAGTCCACGAGGTGGCCAGGTCTGTCAATCAAAAGTTGGCGTGGACACAGAGCGGAAGAGTTGGACATCGCACAGAGCCGTGGTGATAGGGGACTCCATAGTGAGAGGAACTGACCGGGATTTTTGTGGCAGCAGATGGGACTTAAGGATGGTGTGTTGCCTTCCTGGTGCCAGGGCTAAAGACATCACAGACAGAGTGCAGGAAATCCTCAAGGACGAAGGTGAAGAGCCAGAGGTGATGGTACATGTCGGCACAAATGATGTCGGGAAGAAGAGGAGGAACATACTACAGCGGGACTTCGGAGAACTAGGAAGGAGGCTGAAAAGCAGGACGTCCAAGGTGGTTACCTCTGGTTTGCTTCCAGTTCCTTGGGCTGGTGAGGCCAGAAACAGGGAGATAATGGACTTGAACGTGTGGCTGGGGAACTGGTGCAGGAAGCAAGGATTTAAATTCTTGGATCACTGGGGTATGTTTTGTGGTAAGCATAAATTCTACAAGAGAGACGGTTTGCACCTTAATAGGTTAACGACCAGCATTCTGGCAGGCAAGTTTGCTACTGCAACACAGCTACGTTTAAACTAAGTTGCGGGGCGGGGGGCGGGGAAGGGGACAAACTGGATGTTTAAGAAGGAAATTGGAGGGAAAGTTAGAACAAGAGAAGTCATGAAAGACAACTGTATCAATGAGGCAGGATTCTCAGAAAGCGATCATGTTGTAAGGCTGAGTGGAATAGGAGTTGATGGGAAGGGTGAGAGCAGTAACAAATTAAAAATACTATACATGAATGCAAGAAGCATTAGAAACAAGATGGATGAGCTTGAGGCTCTTTTGGAAATTGGCAGATACGATATTGTGGGGATAACTGAGACATGGCTTCAAGTGTATCAGAGCCTGGGAAATGAATATTCAAGGCTACACGTGCTATCATAAGGACAGACTGAAGGTTAGTGAGTAAAATTAGGGAGCATGGTATTGGGGGTAAAGTACTAACTTGGATTGAAAATTGGTTGGCTGATAAGAAACAAAGAGCAGTGATAAACGGCTCCATCTCAGAATGGCAGGCAGTGACCAGTGGGGTACCACAGGGATCAGTGCTGGGACCGCAGCTTTTTACAATATATGTTAATGACATAGAAGATGGTATTAATAATAACATTAGTAAATTTGCTGATGATACTAAGCTGGGTGGCAGGGTGAAATGTGGTGAAGATGTCAGGAGATTACAGGGTGACCTTGACAAGTTAGGTGAGTGGTCAGATGCATGGCAGATGCAGTTTAATGTGGATAAATGTATGGTTATCCACTTTGGTGGCAAGAACAAGAAGGCAGATTACTACCTAAATGGAATCAATTTAGGTAAAGGGGCAGTACAGAGAGATCTGGGGTTCTTGTACGCCAGTCAATGAAGGTAAGCATGCAGGTACAGCAGGTAGTGAAGAAGGCTAATAGCATGCTGGCCTTCATAACAAGAGGGATTGAGTATAGAAGCAAAGAGGTTCTTCTGCAGCCGTACAGGGCCCTGGTGAGACCATACCTGGAGTACTGTGTGCAGTTCTGGTTTCCAAATTTGAGGAAAGACATTCTGGCGATTGAGGGAGTGCAGCGTAGGTTCACGAGGTCAATTCCTGGAATGAAGGGATTACCTTACACTGAAAGACTGAAGCGACTGGGCTTGTATACCCTTGAGTTTAGAAGACTGAGAGGGGATATGATTGAGACATATAAGATTATTAAAGGATTGGACACTCTGGAGGCAGGAAACATGTTTCCGCTGATGGGTGAGTGCTGAACCAGAGGACACAGCTTAAAAATACGGGGTAGACCATTTAGGACAGAGATGAGAAGAATCTTCTTCACCCAGAGAGTGGTGGCTGTGTGGAATGCTCTGCCCCAGAGGGCAGTGGAGGCCTAGTCTCTGGATTCGTTTAAGAAAGAGTTGGATAGAGCCCTCAAGGATAGTGGAATCAAGGGTTATGGAGATAAGGCGGGAACAGGATACTGATTAAGGATGATCAGCCATGATCATATTGAATGGTGGTGCAGGCTCGAAGGGCAGAATGGCCTACTCCTGCACCTATTGTCTATTGTCTATTGTCTCTCCAGCTCTTTCTCTCCATCTCTCTCCTCTCTATGTCCCTCTTCCTCTCTGTCTTTTACAGTCTCCCTCACTCCTCCTCTCTTTCTCTCTACCTCTCATCCTCTCTCTGTCTCTTACTCTTGCGCTCTGTCTTTCTCACCATCTTTCCCTCCCCCTCTCCCCCTCTGTTTCTCCCCCTCCCTGCCTCTTGCTCTCTCACCTTCTCTTGCTCTCCATCTTTATAAGACCATAAGACATAGGAGTGGAAGTAAGGCCATTCGGCCCATCGAGTCCACTCCGCCATTCAATCATGGCTGATGGGCATTTCAACTCCACTTACCTGCATTCTCCCCATAGCCCTTAATTCCTCGTGACATCAAGAATCAATCAATCTCTGCCTTGAAGACATTTAGCGTCCCGGCCTCCACTGCACTCTGTGGCAATGAATTCCACAGGCCCACCGCTCTCTGGCTGAAGAAATGTCTCCGCATTTCTGTTCTGAATTGACCCCCTCTAATTCTAAGGCTGTGTCCACGGGTCCTAGTCTCCTCGCCTAATAGAAAAAATTTCCTAGCGTCCACCCTTTCCTAGCCATGTATTATCTTGTAAGTTTCTATTAAGTCTCCCCTCAATCTTCTAAATTCCAATGAATACAATCCCAGGATCCTCAGCCGTTCCTCATATGTTAGACCAACCATTCCAGGGATCATCCGTGTGAATCTCTGCTGGACACGTTCCAGTGCCAGTAAGTTATTCCTGAGGTGTGGGTACCAAAACTGGACACAGTATTCCAAATGGGGCCTAACCAGAGCTTTATAAAGTCTCAGTAGCACAATGGTGCTTTTATATTCCAACCCTCTTGAGACAAATGACAACTTGCATTCGCTTTCTTAATCACTGACTCATCCTGCATGTTTAACTTTAGAGAATCCTTGACTAGCACTCTCAGATCCCTTTGTACTTTGGCTTTATGAATTTTTTCACCGTTTAGAAAGTAATCTATGCTTTTATTCTTTTTTCCAAAGTGCAAGACCTCTCATTTACTCACGTTGAATTCCATCAGCCATATCCTGGACCACTCTCCCAAACTGTCTAGATCCTTCTGCAGCCTCCCCACTTCCTCAGTACTACCTCCCTGTCCACCTAACTTCGTATCATCGGCAAACTTTGCTAGAATGCCCCCAGTCCCTTCATCCAGATCATTAATATATAATGTGAACAGCTCTGGCCCCAACACTGAACCCTGCGGAACATCGCTTGTCACCGGCTGCCATTCCGAAAAAGAACCTTTTATCTCAACTCTCTGCCTTCTGTCAGACAGCCAATCCTCAGTCCATACCAGTAGCTCACCTCAAACACCATGGGCCCTCACCTTGCTCAACAGCCTCCTGTGTGGCATCTTATCAAAGGCCTTTTGCAAGTCTAGATAGACCACATCCACTGGGTTTCCCTGGTCTAACCTATTTGTCACCTCTTCAAAGAATTCCAACACGTTTGTCAGACATGACCTCCCCTTACTAAATCCATATTGACTTGTTCTAATCAGACTCTGCTGTTTCAAGAATTTAGAAACCTCATCCCTAATGATGGATTCTAGAATTTTACCAACAACCGAGGTTAGGCTAATTGGCCTATAATTTTCCATCTTTTCTCTTGATCCTTTCTTGAATAAGGGGGTTACAACAGCGAACTTCCATTCATTTGGGACTTTCCCTGACTCCAGTGTCTTTTGAAAGATCTCAACCAATGCGTCTGCTATTTCCTCAGCCACCTCTCTCAGAACTCTAGGATGTATCCCATCGGGGCCAGGAGATTTATCATTTTTAAGACTTTTTAACTTTTCTAGCACTTTCTCTTTTGTAATGGCAACCATACTCAACTCAGCCCCCTGACTCCCTTTAATTGTTGGGATATTACTCATATCTTCTGCTGTGATGACTGACGCAAAGTACTTATTAAGTTCTCCAGCTATTTCCTTATCTCCTATCACTAGGCTTCCAGCATCAGTTTGAAGTGGCCCAATGTCTACTTTTGTCTGTCGTTTGTTTCTTATGTATTGAAAGAAACTTTTACATCATTTCTAATATTACTGGCTAGCCTATCTTCATATTTGATCCTCTCCTTCCTTATTTCTCTCTTTGTTATCCTCTGTTTTTGTAGCCTTCCCAATCTTCTGATTTCCCACTGCTCTTGGCCACTTTATAGGCTCTCTCTTTTTCTTTAATACATTTCCTGACTTCCTTTGTCAGCCATGGCTGTCTAATCCCTCCCCAGATGATGTTTCTTTTCTTGGGGATGAACCTTTGTATAGTGTCCTCAGTTATACCCACAAACCCCTTCCATTTTTGCTCTACTGAGTTCCCTGCTAGGCTCTGCTTCCATCTTTCTCTCCATCTCTCTTCCTCTCTGTTGCTTACTCACTCCTTCTCTCTCTCCCTCCCTCTCTTCCCCTCTGTCTCTTATTCTCTCCCCCTCCTTTTTTGCCCCCTCTATCCCTGTCCCCCCCTCTCTCTATCTCTCTCTTGTGATAAGGTGAGGATTTTACGATTAGGGTTAGGGGTTAAGGTTAGTATCAGGGTTAGGGTTAGAATTAGAGCTAGGTCTAGAGCTAGGGCAAGGACTGAGTTAGCTTTAGGGTCAGGGTTAAGATAGCAACAGTGGATTAAGTTTACACCTAGGGTTAGGGTTAAGAGTAATGTGGGAACCGTGGGTTAGGGTTAGAGTTAGGGTTACTGTCAGGGTCAGGGTTGGAATTAGGGTGAGGGTGAAGATTATGATGGGAGTAAGGGTTAGTCTCCTGCAATTGGATTATGGTTAGGGTTGGGGTTAGTGTTTGGGTTACCTACAATAGGTTCTTGTTTAGGGTGAAGGTAAGGATGAGGGTGAAGGTGGTAGGCCATAGGGCAAGGTTAGGCTTCTGATAGGGTAAGAATTTGGGTCAGGGTCACCTGTGATTGGGTTAGGGTCAGGGTCAGGGTTAGCATTTAACGAGTAGTGTTAGGGTTAGCGCCAGTGTTAATCTAACCTACAATAGGGTTACTGTTGTGGTTAGTTGTTGTGGTTTTGTTCGCCGAGCTGGGAGTTTTTGTTGCAAACATTTCGTCCCCTTTCTAGGTGACATCCTCAGTGCTTGGGAGCCTCCTGTGAAGCGCTTCTGTGCTGATTCCTCCGGCATTTATACTGGTTTGAATCTGCCGCTTCCGGTTGTCAGTTGCTGTCCGCTGCAGTGGCCGGTATATGGGGTCTATGTCGATGTGTCTGTTGATAGAATTTGTGGATGAGTGCCATGCCTCTAGGAATTCCCTGGCTGTTCTCTGTTTGGCCTGCCCTATAATAGTGGTGTTGTCCCAATTGAATTCATGTTGTTTGTCTTCTGAGTGTATGGCTACTAGGGATAGCTGGTCATGAGCAAAACCAATGTAGTGTACAAAATCCCATGCAAGGACTGCACAAAACACTACATTGGACAAACAGGAAGACAGCTAACAACCTGCATCCATGAACACCAACTAGCCACGAAACGACACGACCAGCTATCCTTAGTAGCCGTACACTCAGATGACAAACAACATGAATTCGATTGGGACAACACCACTATTATAGGACAGGCCCAACAGAGAACAGCCAGGGAATTCCTAGAGGCATGGCACTCATCCACAAATTCTATCAACAGACACATCGACCTAGACCCTATATACCGGCCACTGCAGCGGACAGCAACTGATAACCGGAAGCGGCAGATTCAAACCAGTATAAATGCCGGAGGAATCAGCACAGAAGCGCTTCACAGGAGGCTCCCAAGCACTGAAGATGTCACCTAGAAAGGGGACGAAACGTTTGCAACAAAAACTCCCAGCTCGGTGAACAGAACCACAACAACGAGCACCCGAGCTACAAATCTTCTCACAAACTTTGAACACGTTGGGGTTAGTGTTAAGTTACTTGCGATAGGGATAGGGTCAGGGTGGGTTCGGGGTCAGAATAAGGGCTAGGACTAGGACTGGGTATAAGGTGGTTAGGGTTTGGGTGGCCTGTGATCGAGTTTGGGTTTAAGGATCCAGTTTAGGGTTGGGTTAGGCTTATAGGGGCAAGGGTCAGGGCCAGGGAGGATTAGGGTCAGGTTCAGAGTTAAGATTACCTGCGATAGGGCTAGAGTCAGGGTTATCTGTGATAGGCTTAGGGTTTAGGTTTAGAGCTAGGGTTAGCATGGGGGTTATGGTTAGGATTAGGGTTATCTAGGTTTTTGGTTATCTAGGTTTAGGCTTAGAGTTAGTGTTATCTAGGGTCAGGGTTAGGGATCAGGTTGGAGTGAGCATCTGTGTCACCTATGTTATGGTGATGGTCAGGGTTGGGGTTGAGGGATAGCATCAGTGCTAGGGTCAGGGTCTGGCCCAGGGTCAGGGTTAGGATTAGGGTTGCTTGTGAGAGGATAAAGCTGAAGGTTAGATTTAGATTTACGATCAGAGGGTGAGGGTCAGGGTCAGGGTCAGGGTGGCCCGAGTGTGAGAGAAAGGGTTAGGGTTTAGGGTTAGGGTTTAAGGTTAGGGCTAGGGTTAATGTGGGAGTTAGGGTTAGGGAGGATAGGGTCTTGTCCTGGGTGTGGGTCAGGGTTAGTGTTATCAATGATTAGGGTTAGGGTAATCTAGGGTTTTGATTATCTAGTTTAGGCTTAGTGTTAGCCTTATCTAGGATCAGGATCAGGGTTAGGGTTATAGGGTGGGAGGCCTGCGATAGGGTCAGGGATTGGTTTGGCTTCAGCGCCTGGGTTAACTGCAATAAGGTGATGGTCAGGGTCAGGGATTGGATTTGGGTCAGCGTCTGGGTTTCCTGCGATAGGGTGATGGTCAGGGTCAGGGTTTATGGCTGGGTTTCAGGGTTAGGATTAGCGTTACCTGTGAGAGGATGAGGCTGAGGGTTAGATTTAGGGTTAGGGGGTGAAGGTGAGGGTCAGGGTCAGGGTGGCCTGTGTGTGAGAGATAAGGTTAGGGTTAAGGCTAAGGCTAGGGTTAGAGAATTAGGATTAGATTTAGGCCTGTGTGTGTGAGATAGTCAGGAATAGGGTTAGGTGGTGCGGGCAAGGGATGGCTGAGGGTGAGGGTGAGGGTGGACTGCAATAGGGTTAGGGCTTAGGGCTTTGGGCCTAGGTCTAGTGCGAGGTCTTACTAACCACTCCACCAACTTTCATGTCATTGGCAAACTTACTAACCCACCCTTCCATTTCCTCTTCCAAGTCATTTATAAAAATCACAAATAGCAGAGGTCCCAGAACCAATTCCTGTGAAAGACCACTGGTCACCGAGCTCCAGGCCAAATAATTCCCATCTACCATCATTCTTTCTATGGGCCAGCCAATTCTGTACCCAGACAGCCAGGTTTCCTGTACCCTCTGCCTCCTTACTGTCTGAATGAGCCTACCATGGGTAACCTTATCAAATGCCTTGTTAAAATCCATGTACACATTCACTACCTTCATCAATGTATTTTGTCACATCTTCAAAGAATTCAGTAAGGTTTGTGAGGTATGACCTGCCCCTCACAAAGCCATGCTGACTATCTCTAATCAAACTATGGTTTCCAAATAATCGTAAATCCTGTCTCTCAGAATCCTCTCCAATCCTTGACCCACCACTGACGTAAGTCTGACCTGTCTATAATTCCCAGGATTATCCCTCTTCCTTTTCTTGAACAAGGGAATAAGATTTGCCACCGTCCAATCATCTGGTGCTATTCCAGTGGACAGTGAGGATGCAAAAATCATCGCCAAAGGTGCTGCAATCTCTTCTCTTGCTTTTCATTGTAACCTTGGGTATAATCCCATCCGGCTTAGAGGATTTATGTATCCTCATGTTATTTCAAAACTTTCAGTCTCCTTAAAATCAACCTGTTCCAGCATATCAGCCTGTTTCACGCTGTTCCCACAAATGACAAGGTCCCTCTCACTGAAGCAAATTATTCGTTAAAGATGTTCCCTACCTTCTCCGACTCCAGGCACAAGTTCCCTCCACTATCCCTGAACTGCCCTACCTGCACCCTGGCCATCCTCGTGTTCCTCACATAAGTGCAAAATTCCTTAGGGTTTTCCTTACACACACCTGTTAAAGCTTTATCATGCCCCCTTCTTGCTCTCTTAAGTCCATTCTTCAATTCCTTCCTGGCTACCTTGTAACCCTCTACAGCCCTGTCTGATCCTTGCTTCCTCAACATTAAGTAAGTGTAATTGTTATATTTATGAGATTTTCCACATCCCTTGTCACCAAAGGTGCTTTCAGCCTACCATCCCATCCTTGCCTCAGTGCTGGACAGTTTTATCCAACTATCAGCAAGTGCTTTCTCAACAACCTCCATATTTCTGTCGTGCATTTCCTGAGCACATCTGTTCCAATTTAGATGCCCCAGTTCCTGCCTAATAGCATTGTAATTCCCCCTCCCCCGATTAAGAACTTTCCCCTACTGTATGCTTCTATCTCTCTCCATGTGTGTAATAAAGTTCAGGGAGTTGTGATCACTATCACTGAAATACTCTCCCATGGGAGATCTGACACCTGGCCTGGTTTATTGCCAAGCACCAAATCCAATATGGCCTCCCCTCTAATTGGCCTATTTACGTATTGCATCAGGAACCCTTCCTGGACATGCCTGACAAAAACTGCTACATCCAAACTACTTGAATAAAGCAGGTTCCAATCAGTATTGGGGAAGTTAAAATTGCTCATGACAATAACCCTGTTACTTCTGCACTTTCCAAAATGTTCCTCCTAATCTGTTCTTCCCTGTCTCTGTTGCTATTGGGGGTCTATAGAAAACTCCCAATAAAGTGACTGGTGTTTTCCTATTTCTGACTTCCACTCATATTGTCTCTGTAGAAAAATTCACTTCGATGATCTCCTTTCTGCCGCTGTGATACTATCCCTGATTAGCAATGCCAATCCTCCACCTCTTTTACCTTCCCCCCATTCCTTTTGAAACATTTAAACCCTGGAACATCCAACAACCATCCGTGCCCCTGTGATATCCATGTCACCATAATGGCCACAACATCATAGTTACAAATACTGATCCACTTTGCAGACAAACACAGATAAACAAATATAGAAACACAGACACAGAGGCATACACTGAGAGACAGGCACTTACACACAGGCACAGAGACACATACATGCAGAGAGGCACTGACTCAGAAGCATACATTCAAAAACACTGAAGTATGCCCACGTACAGATACAGAGAAACACACAAACATACTACAACACAGAAAAGCACACTGATACAGCGAGAGAGATAGACATGCAGACAGAGAGAAAGGTTTTGGCTCTCTCCCCCCATTGCTCCCTTCTATGATTAAAGTGATGCAATGCCACCCTCTGCTGATGTCCACTGCACAGGGGATAATGGGGGGTGAAAATCTTCAGCCAGACAGAGAGAGAGAGGGGGAGAGAGGGAGAGACTAGCTCACAGCAGCATCAACAGAAACAGGCACACACACATCATGATGGTTTAGAGCAGATAACAATTATACAGAGGCTCCTCAGTAACCCTAATGCTTAACCCTAATCCGATCATGACACTAAACCGTAACCCTAA
This sequence comes from Hemiscyllium ocellatum, assembly GCF_020745735.1. Classification (NCBI taxonomy): domain Eukaryota; kingdom Metazoa; phylum Chordata; class Chondrichthyes; order Orectolobiformes; family Hemiscylliidae; genus Hemiscyllium; species Hemiscyllium ocellatum. Next base: position 63,208,134 of record NC_083422.1, on the reverse strand, counting down.
CCCACATCCTCATGCTCACCCTTAATGTCAACGCAGCCCTAACATCAACAGTGGCCCTAATCCGAACCCAAATCCTAATTCTGAACCTCACCCTCTCGCAGGTGAGACTAACCTGAACTCTAGACCTGACCATGATCCTAACCCTAACCCACACCCCAATCACTAATCCTTAATGCTAACCCTAACTCTCATTCTCACACTATCCCTGGTGAGATTAACCCTAACTGTAACCCTAATTCTATTGCAGGTAAGACTTACACTAACCCAAACTCTGACCCTGACTTTATCCCTAACCCAAGCCCAAGCTAACCCTAACAGTGATCCTAACACTGATCCTAGCCCTAACCCTAACCTTAACCCAAACCAACTGTGACCCTGAGCATAACCCTAACTGTGACCCTAACTGTAACCCTAATCCATCACAGGAGAGACTAACCCTAATCTCCTGTCACACTAGTTTAAACCCTCCTGAAGAGCTCGAGCAAACCTCCCACCTAGGACATTGGTGACTCTCTAGTTCAGGTGCAACCCCTCCCACCTTCCCCAGAAGGTGTCCTAATGATCCAGATATCTAAAGCTCTCTCTCCTACACTTGCTTTGGAGCCATGTGTCCAACTGCACTCTGTTTGTTCTTAACCTCACTAGCCCATGGCATGGATAATAATAATGACTATTGAGAAGATTATTAGCTCAGGTTGAGGTTCTGGATGTAGGTTTGCTCGCTGAGCTGGAAGGTTCATTTCCAGATGTTTTGTCACCATACTAGCTAACATCTTAAGTGGGCCTCAGGCAACAACATATCCATCCTAGGACAAACTAAACAGAGACACGCACAAGAATTCCTAGAAGCATGGCATTCCAACCAGAACTCTATTAACAAACACATCAAGTTAGACCCCATCTACCACCCCCTGAGAAAAGGAACAGGAAATGACATCACTACAGGAAATGACATAACTAACTCAAAGAAACCCAAACATCTAAATAGAAAGCAGGAATCATGTGCAGTTCTTTGCCTGAGGCCCACTGTAGATGTTACCTAGTAGGGGGACGAAATGTCTGGAAATGAACCTTCCAGCTCAGCAAACAAACCTACATCCATGGATAATAATTCTGAGATTATTGACCTCCTACCTAACTCTCTGAATTATCTTTGCAGGTCCTTTTCCTTCTTCCTACCTGCATTATTTGTGCCAAAGTGGACAATGATTTCTGTCCGTTTTCCCTCCCATTTCAGGATGTCCTGTACCCACTCAGATACATCCAGGACCCGAGCATGAGGCAGGTAATACACCATTCTCGATTTTCGTCCATGGGCCACAGAAACGCCAGTCTATGCGCCTGGTTATTGAGTCACCTACTACTGTTGCTCACCTAGACCTTGCTCCACCCTACTCTACAGTAGAACTGGTTGTGGTTCCACAGGCCTGGCTGCTGCTTGTATTATTTCCTGACTGGCTCCCCCCCACCCCCTCTAACAGATTCCAAAACAGTACACCTGCTGAGAGTGGAATAGCTACAGGAGACTCCTGCACTACCTGTTTGTCTCTCCTGGTAGTCACCCATCTCACATGGGTTTCCTCTGCGTGCTCTGGTTTCCTCCCACAGTCCAAAGAAGTGCAGATCAGAGTGGATAGGCCTTGGGAAATTGCCCATAGTGTTCAGGAATGTGTAGGTTAGGTGCAGTAACCATGGGAAATGCAGGGTTACAGAAATAGGGTAGGGGAATGGGTCTGGGTGGGATGCTCTTCAGAGGGTCAGTGTGGACTTGTTGGGCCAAATAGCCTGTTTCCACATTGGGAATTCTACAATCTATCTGGACCTCTGGTGTAACCACGTCCCACAAGTTAGTGTCTATCACTCTCCCTGCCCCTGTATGTATCGCAGTGAGTCCAGCTGCTTCTACAACTGAACCACATGGTCTGTGAGGAGCTGCAGCTGGTCACATTTCCTGAAGACGTAGTTACCGGGGACACTAGACAACTCCCTGATTTCCCACATCTGGCAGGAGGAACGTACCACTGCCATAAATGCTACCTTCACATTTTTTTCTTTCAAAAATATACTTTATTCATTGAAAATGAATCTTTGGTACATGGACAGTTAATGAACCCACTCAGATCCACACTCTTTTTACTTATTAATGTTAAAAAATAAGTCTTTGTCTGTAAATACAGAGTATGGTGGACATCAATCTCCTGGCCTATTGCTGGGGCGGCAGCAGGGCCCAGTTACTGAATGATCCTCCCTTATTCTTCAGCAGAGGGGCCTTACACGGTGGCCTTTCCCCACCACACCATGGCATCCGCTGCCTCAAGCTTTCTTTGCGCACAAGAAAATATAAGAATCATGCCTTGCCTATCCTACTCACATTGATCACTGTTGGGTTCCTGTTGCAATCAGCTGCCCAGTTGTGGTGACCGCAGTGTTGACTCCCAGAATATCTCAAGGTGATGTTTCTGATGCCCTGTAACAGGGATATAGGAAAACAGGTAAGCCATTGAATGTTATTAAAGTAGTAAAAGAAAGCACATTGGAGACCAAAAAGCTGCACCAGAAGGTATAACCTGATCAGAGGTTGGTTGAGAAAGAACCAGATCTTCTTAAACAATTTACTTGCAAAGGTAAGGTTTACTCACATAGGCCAGAAGCAGCAGGTAAAGAAATTACACTATTAAGATATACAGGATCATTTCATTCTTTGATATTGAGAGATGAGGAATCTTGGAATCCCTACCGAGAGGAAACAGGCCCTTTGACACAACAAGTCCACAAAAACTCTCTGAAGATTAACCCACCCACACCCATGCCCCAACCCGATTAATCGACACTTACCCTGATGAATGCACCTGACCTACACATCACTGAACACTGTGGGCAATTTAGCATGGCCAATTCCTCTAACCTACACATCTTTTGATTGTGGGAGGAAACCGGATGAAACCCACATAGTCATGGAAGAATGTACAAACTCCACACAGACAGTCTCCCGAGGCTGGAACTCGGATCCCTGGTGTGAGGCTGCGGTGCTAACCACTGAGCCACCGTGCCACAGGAGATATGTAAGAAGAGGTATGTAACTCAAAGTCCATTGCCAGAAAAATACCTAGTATGTGGAATTCATGGCAAGGCGAGAAGTGCTCCATTATGTAGAGGGAGGTTGGCACGTCCAGTGCAAAGTGGAGAAGTTGTGCTAAGAGTACTGGAGAAACTCTCAGCTCCAGGAATACAATTTGTCCTTGGTAACAACATAGTTGGATCACAGGTAGGAGTGCTGCCTACTGTGGTTGAAAAGCCAATGGAATATCAGGGAACTGAGGTATTACAGGAAGTATATGCTGGAACTTTTCCAGGCAGTGTGATAACAAGGTCAGAAAGTCACTGATTGAAACAGGAGGGGAAATCAAAGAATACAGATAAGGAAGTTGATGTAAAATTGAGATCATATTTGAGTAGAGGTTGTGGAGAGTGAGAGAGAAAGGGAGGGATAGAGAGAGATAGTGAGAGAGAGAAAGGTGGGGGGGGGGCACAGAGTTAGAGATATAGAGAAAGGCAGAGAGAGAAAGAAAGAGTTGGGGGAGAGAGATAAATAGAGAGAGAAGGATGGAGATACGGGGTGGGAAAGAGAGGCCGGAGTGTGAGGGAGAGAGTGAGTGGCAGAGAGGGAGAGATATGGACAGACGACGTCAGAGGTAGAGCGGAAGAGAATGGAGGAGAGAGAGTGGGAGAAAGGGAGAGAGATGGTGAGAAAAAGAGGGATAGAGGGATGGGAATGATAAAGAGGGGGAAGGGAAGGAAAAGAAAGGGGGTTTCGGGAGAAAGAGAAAAGGTTTGGCGGAGGGAAAGAAAGAGAGAGATGAAGAGAAAGAGATGGAGAGAAAGAGAGACGGAGAGAAAGAGATGGAAAGAAAGGTTTCCAGGTCTTTCTTCAGATTGCATCCTTGTGTTTAAAGTGGTGCAATGCCACCCCATGTCATGCAGAGGGGATGATGGAGGATGAAAATCATCAGGAGTTCAGAGAGACAGAGAGAGAGAGAAGCTCACAGCAGCATCAACACACACTATGCTGGTGTGGGGAGATTTTCAATTGCACTGATGTATAAATGTCTCAGAGCAAACCATGCTCATGCTAAGGAATGTATGTGTTCTCTCTGAAATGTGGAATTGATTTATCTTTTGACAGTTTTCCTGACATTATGCAAGTTAAATGGACTATTTCCATTGGATCTGTATCCAGTCACCTCAGAGTGAACCATTTTGAATGGAGAATGGCGACATTCTCTGCAATTTCTAATGTTTTGTAACATACTCTTTCCGTTTCCAAGTGATAAATGAACTGAAAAGTGGCAGGGGTGAAAGCAAGACTGGGTTCGTTCATCTGCTTCTGCTCATGTCTCAGGGCAACATCGATCAGAGAAAACTGCTCTGTGTCTCCACAGATATTGTCTGAAGAAGGAAACAGTTGTGTAACCTGAGAGATTGACAGATTTCCAATCAATCTGTCAAAGTCTGCTGCTTTTGTAGTGGCGTGGGGAAACCACCAGAGGGTGACATTGTATCACTTTAAACACAAAAGGGAGTGAGAGACTGGCTCATCACTTTTTAATTCATTCATAGAACAATACAGCGCAGTACAGACCCTTCGGCCCTCGATATTATGCCGACTGTGAAACCAATCTGAAGCCTATCTAACCTGCACTATTCCATTTTCATCCATATGCCAATCCAATGACCATTTAAATGCCCTTAAAGTTGGTGAGTCTACTACTGTTGCAGGCAGTGCATTCCACATCCCTACTTTTCTGAGTAAAGAAACTACCTCTGACATCTGTTCTATATCTATTACCCCTCAATTTAAAGCTATGTCCCTTCGTGCTAGCCATCACCATCTGATGATCACTGTCCAACCTATCTAATCCTCTGATTATCTCATATGTCAAAATTAAGTCACCTCTCAACCTTCTTCTCTCTAATGAAAACAGCCTCAAGTCCCTCAGCCTTTCCTCTTAAGACTTCTCTCTTTACCAGGCAACATCCTAGTAAATCTCCTCTGAACCCTTTCCAAAGCTTCCACATCCTTCCTATAATAGCCAGCATGGTTTTGTGAAGGGCAGGTCGTGCCTCACAAACCTTATTGAGTTCTTTGAGAAGGTGACTAAGGAAGTGGACGAGGGTAAAGCAGTAGATGTTGTGTATATGGATTTTAGTAAGGCGTTCGATAAGGTTCCCCATGGTAGGCTAATGCTAAAAGTACGGAGGTATGGCATTGAGGATACATTAGAGGTTTGGATTAGGAATTGGCTGGCTGGAAGGAGACAGAGGGTAGTAGTTGATGGACTATGTTCATCTTGGAGTGCAGTTACTAGCAGTGTACCACAAGGATCTGTTTTGGGACCATTGCTTTTTGTTATCTTTATAAATGATCTAGAGGAAGGGCTTGAAAGCTGGGTAAGCAAGTTTGCGGATGACACAAAAGTCGGTGGAGTTGTGGATAGTGAGGAAGGAAGTGGTAGGTTACAGCGGGATATAGATAAGTTGCAGAGCTGGGCAGAAATGTGGCAAATGGAATTCAATGTAGCTAAGTGTGAAGTCATTCACTTTGGTAGGAGTAACAAGAAGATGGATTACTGGGCTAATGGTAGGCTACTTGGTAGTGTGGATGAGCAGAGGGATCTTGGTGTCCATGTACACAGATCTCTGAAAGTTGCCACCCAGGTAAATAGTGCTGTGAGAAAGGCATATGGTGTACTGGGCTTTATTGGTAGAGGAATTGAGTTCCGGAGTCCTGAGGTCATGTTGCAACTGTATAAGACTCTGGTGCGGCCTCATCTGGAGTATTGTGTGCAGTTTTGGTCGCCATACTATAGGAAGGATGTGGAGGCATTGGAACGAGTGCAGAGGAGGTTTACCAGGATGTTGCCTGGAATGGTAGGAAAATCTTATGAGGAAAGGCTGAGGCACTTGGGGCTGTTCTCATTGGAGAAGAGAAGGTTTAGGGGAGATTTGATAGAGGTGTATAAGATGATTAGGGGTTTAGATAGGGTCGACACTGAGAACCTTTTACCGCTAATGGAGTCAGGTGTTACTAGGGGACACAGCTTTAAATTAAGGGGTGGTAGGTATAGGACAGATGTTAGGGGTAGATTCTTTACACAGCGGGTTGTGAGTTCATGGAATGCCCTGCCAGTAGCAGTGGTGAACTCTCCTTCTTTATGGTCATTTAAGCGGGCATTGGATAGGCATTTGGAAGTTATTGGGCTAGTGTAGGTTAGGTAGGATTCGGTCGGCGCAACATCGAGGGTCGAAGGGCCTGTACTGCGCTGTATCTTTCTATGTTCTATGTTCTATGTAATGCAGTGACCAGAGCTGTACGCAATACTCCAAGTGCGGCCAGAGTTTTGTACAGCTGAAGCATAACCTCATGGCTCTGAAACCAATCCCTCTACCAATAAAAGCTAACATACAGTATGCCTTCTTAACCACCCTATTAACCTTGGTGTCAACTTTCATGGATCTATGTACATGGACACAGAGATCTCTCTGCTCATCTATCAAGAATGTTGCCATTAGCCCAGTACTCTGCATTCCTGTTGCTTCTTCCAAAGTAATCACCTCACTCTTTTCTGCATCAACTCCATTTGCCACCTCTCAGCCCAGCTCTGCAGTTTATCTATGTCCCTCTGTAACCTACAACATCCTCCATCACTATTCACAACTCTATTAATCTTAGTGTCATCCGCAAATTTACTAACCTATCCTTCTATGCCTTCATCCAGGTCATTTAACCAGGATCCAAGCTGTGAGTGATGCCTTTTGTGGTGGGAAAGCGGAAGGAAAACCAGGGAAACTGAGGAGTTAAAAAAAAATACCCTGGAATTTTTCCAGACTGTGCAGTAAAAATATCTCACTGGCTTAAGTAACAGCCAGAAGGAAAAGCTAAAGAGAAAGACAAAGAAGTTAACATTCAGTTAGCTGACACCCTGTTTGGTGTAAAAGTACAAAAAAAACTGAACAGATAGAGGGTCAGGCAGAAGTGTTTAGTCCTGAAAGGCTAAAGGACTTACAACTGAAAGTTGAAATGATAAAATATCTATGTCATAATGCATACTCAGAAAAGGAATCAGAATGTGTTTCCAATGGTTATTATCTTAAGAATAGGATCTTAAGATGAAAATGGAGACCATGACAGGTTAATTCAAAGAAGAAATGGATGGAAGTGCACCAAGTTGTATTACCAGTAGCATACAGACAGGAAGTGTTATGGGTAACACATGAGTTACCAGTAGGAGGTCACCTAGGTGTGAAGAAGACTCAGGCTAAGGTACAAAAACACTTCTATTGGCCTGGAGTGCACAGGGATCTAGTTGCATTTTGCCTTTCTTTCTTACTATTACAGACTGACTAGATCCCGTATCTTTTAAAGTCGTAACTTTTTTCCTTTTGCCCCTAGTCTTCCTTATTAAACTTTGCACACAGAGGTGTAGTCTATATAGAGATGGGCACTAACTCAGATCTTGCCTCTGCTGAGGTCATGCACTTTCCTGCAGCTCCTCAATTTTTGTTGGGTTTCCTTTACTACTTCCACTAATCCTACTTGCCATACGTGTCATACATGCCAACTGGAAAGTGACCCACAGACAGTAATAAAACCAACACCTTTGTTGCCAATTCCTGCATTTGAAGAACACTTCACGTGCATTATGATTGATTGTGTAGATCTCCTCCCCAAAACTCAAAGTGGGAACCAGTACTTGTTAACCATAATGGATGTGTCTACCAGATTTCCAGAGACCATTCCATTAAGGCAAGAAGGGGGAGGTGGAGGAGTTGGTAGCTTTCTTTCCTCGGTATGGGCTATCCAGGGAATTTCAGTCAGACCAAGGGTCTAATTTTACTGCTTAACTATTGAAGGAAGTCATGGATAGTTTAGGCATATAGCACTTTAAACAAGTGCATCCCATCCTGAATCCAGGGAGCCTTGGAAAGGTGGCATCAGACCCTGAAGATCATGTTCAGAGTGTAGCGTCAGGATTACCAGAATGACTGGGATAAACGTATCCAATTTATATTGTTTGCCATTAGAGATGCCCCAAAGGAATCTACTAAATTTACTCCCTTTGAGTTAATATTCAGACACGAAGTGAAAGGGACTTGGAAACTAATTGGGACTGAGGTTGGAGATCTCATAGTTGGATTATGCATCTGAGGTGAAGGAAAAATTAAATTGGGTAGGTGAGTTAGCCAAACAGCACCTGAAGAGGGCACAGCATAGAATTAAGTAGGAGGCAGATAAGAACTCTAAAATTCAGATTTTGTTTTCTGTGGGGATGACATATTAGTATTGTTACCAATGGTGGGAGATCCCTTCAAAGCCAGGTTTAGTGATCCCTATCAAATTGAGAAAAAGTTGAGTCAGGCAAACTATTTGGTAAAGATGCTGGATAGAAACAAAACTGTATTGGGTATGTCATGTGAATATGCTGAACTCTTAGTATAATACAGAGCAGGAACTGGAGAAACAGCTGTTAGTTACTGCCTTGCAGAGTGAGGAATTACATCCTGATGGCATAGATTTTCATGTGTCTCAAAATAAGTTAAATAATGAGGAAGTCCTTGAAACACGAGATAGGGTAGTGAGCTATCTGCCTGAGGAGCAACAAGCTGAGTTGAGAGGTTTGTTGCAGCAGTATGAGGACACATGTAGAAATAGAATGTGGAGGACTAATATTATTGTGCATGAGGTGGAAGTAGGGAATGCAGTTCTGATAAAGTATTAACCCTACAGGCCTAATTCTCTCAAAGCCACACAGGTCCAAAAGGAAGTGGATGTGATGCTCAACAAAGACATCATCAAACTGAGTTAGAGTGAATGGAGTTTGTCGATTGTGTTAGTTTCCAAACTTGACAGGACTCAATGATTTGTGTGGACTATCAGAATGTCAATGCAGTGACTAAATTGGACTCCTATCCAATAAGGTTGGAGGATTGTATAGCGAGAGATGGATAAGCCACTTACATCACAAAGTTGGATTTACTGCATGGTTATTGGCAGGTGCCTTGACCAGAAAAAGTAAAAGAAGCTTTTGCATTTGTAACCCCAAATGGGAGATATCAATTCAAAGTAATGTCCTTTGGAATGAAGAACACTTTCCAAAGACTCATGACCAGAGTTGTGGCTGGATTAAGTAATTGCGCTGTTATCTTGATGCCGTACTCTGATTTAGCTGTTCATGGAAAAATGACGTGGTACAGTTGACAGAACTGTTTGAATGATTTTGAAAAGCAAAAGTGGTAATAAACTTTAAGAAAACAGAATTTATGAAAGCAGAGGTGACATTCTTAGACATAGCATTGGTCATGGAAGGATGACCCCAAGGAACATTGAAGACAAAGGCCATTGAGGAATTACCACGATTTTCCTCAAAGGAAGAAGTGCTTTAATTTTTGGGACTGAGCGAATTTTATCGGAAGTTTGTACCAAACATCAGCAGTGTGGTGGCACAGCTGACAGGTTTACTAAAGATGAACACAAAATTTTGGTGGACAGAGCATTGCCAGGAAACATTTGAGAATTTAAATGCCATATTATTCACCACACCAGTTTAGCTACACCAAATTGTTTGAAACCCTTTAAACTTGCAATCGATGCTAGCAATATAGGGGTTGGAGCTGTATTAATGCAGGAAGATGATGATGGAATTGAATAACCAATTGGCAACTTTTTGAAGAAAATCAATATCCACCAGAGAAAATATTCCTACCTTCAAAAAAGAGTTATTGAGTTTGGCACTGGCGTGACGATGCTGCTCCTTTAACAAGGTTATGTTGTCCTTGTTTTTTTTCTTTCAGAGAGGTCATAAAAGCAGAATTGCCAAGAGGTCTGGCTTGGATGGGTTTTAGGGCCAATTTGATTATAGTTAACAGATACTGCCTCAAGCAAAAGGCTATCAAGTTAAAAAAAATCTTGTACAATGAAAGGGAATGGCCAGTTCACCCAGCTCAGCTCTACGCTGGTTTGGCTTGGTTTTAATAAGCAGTCAGTTTTTGCGGATGGTGGTCCAAGAAGCAGCTACATGGATAAAGGTGTTCCACGTTGACTCTCTCTGCCAGCTCTCTCCTGTAAGAACCTGTGTTTGATTTTACTTTTTTTTTGCCATAGACATTTATGGGGATTGTTGCAGGAATTTGGAACAGCATCACTAAGTTGGGATAGTCTGTTGGGTTTTCAGATAGGTTAAGTTATCTATACTCTGATCACTTGTTTATGTTTCATTTGGTAATTTTGCAAATAAGTTCTGTTTTGTTTAAAATTAAGTGGTTGAGTCGGCTGTATCACTCCTGGAATATCCACTTTACACTTGCTTAAAGCAACTAGTAAAGTTAGGGTCTGGGCAACTTTGTTGAAATGTTTTGAGGGTCTATCCTGGTCCATAACACTGGCCTTACAAGATTTTTATGTTTATGTGACGAACAGTGTTTCAGAGATGGTTGTGTACACAAACCACAACTCTCTCACATTTTGGAAAGATTTAATGACAAAAATATGAGACTGTTTCATTGAAGTCTTATGTTACAGACTTTTAATTTACAAATTGTGCATGTTGTGGGTTGTAAAAATGTGATTGCAGATACATTATTATGGATTTAAAAGAAAATGTGCAAATAAGAACAAACTGGTACGGTCCAATGTTATATATTTATGCAGAATTAATAGGACAGGTATAATTCAGATTAATGACATATGTATTTCATAGAAATGGTATAAAGTATTACAGAAAAAAAAACAAAAAAAAGCCATCTTTTCATTATGGTGATTTTGTTTCGGGGGGGGGGGGGGGGGGGGCGGGGGGGGTGGGGGGGCGGGTGGTGTGGGGAAGGTGTTACAAAGTCGAAAGAGTGTATGGCCACTTCTCGTATTTCCTGAATTGAAAGTACAGTCACAGCTGCCAGAACAGAACAACTAAGAGATGGGCTGTTCCAAAATAGATACATGTAGCAAATTGCTGTTAAATGGATACCTGAATTTTGATTGCTGTCTTGCCAACAATTCAAATTTAACCAATTAATTTAAACTATGCCCAAGATACTAAAATCCATTTGAATTTGAATTTATTTTATTGACAACATTGAACCAATGACAGGGAACAATATTGGGGGTATAAAAATGCAGGCATTTTGAAAACTGGTCAGAGCAACTGCTGTAGAGCCGAAGAATAAATGCCATTCAAAGAAATAAACATCTTTCTCTCAAAGAAATCTCAGAAGACTCTATCAAAAGGTCAATTCTCCTGTTCCTCAGATGCTGCCTCACTTGCTGTACTTTTCCAGCACCACACTCTTGACTCTAATCTCCAGCATCTGCAGTCCTCACTTTCACCAACTTTCAAAAGGTACCTTTTCCTGTAAAAGCAGTAATAAGTAAGAAGATGACCCAGGGAGAAGACAACAGAATCAGAAGACTGGAAGAAAGACATCAAAAAGAGATACATGAACTTTGATAAAATTAAGTTAATGTAATGTTTAATAATTGCATTATTGGTACAGCATATTAATAAAATTGTGTTCAGATAAGGGGTAGTGATTAGTTTGGGGACTTCGTTATGGACTCAGCCAGACCCTAACTTTCTGAAGCAGGCAGCCCAGAACAAAACTTTGCAATTTGTTTTGTTAGGTGTGCAGTGAAAATTACCCAGAGTAAGTTAGCTGTTAATAAGATTGACTAACAGGTTATAAACCAGACAAAAATTTATTCATAAAATTATACTATGAAACACAAGGAACAGAATAAAGAACCCTTATCGAACTCAATCTATCCAAACTAGACTTAATTACGCTGTTTTGAATATACACCGCAGTCCCAATGAGCAAACCCCTTAAACACAGTAAACATGAAACAAAGACTTACTGATTGAAGTTAGAAGGGCAGAAGGAGAGAGAGTCTGGCGGCCTGTTTCCACACAACCCTAACTAGTTCTGGATTTACCACTCTCCTTTCATTATACAGGTCACTTCTAAAATAAAACCTCTGAAGTCTCATCTGTCTATATATAAACAAAAGGTCTCTCAATAAACTCTTTAATCTCTGTACCAAACCAGTCTGATTGGAGCCCAGAGTGCTTTACCACCCCTCTGAAAGAAAAACAAGGGCACAGTATCCTTGAGAAAAGAAACAGTTTTTAGAAAAAGGACCAGCTGTGTGACACCTCACCCCTTCAAAAAAAGACATGTCAATATCAAAAGATGGCTTCATTTTTAAAACCTTTCAATAAGAAACTGGTTAGTAGTCCCAAACACACAGATACACTGTACTAACTATACACATACAAACATGCAAATTCAGCTGTGGCACACCCGCCACTGAACGCCTCTGCATCTCATTTCAGTCTCGATAACGCATTGACAATCACATTTTTGCAACCTGCCACATGCACAGTTGTCACATTGAATGGCTGCATCAACAAGCTCCATCTAAACAGTCTGGCATTTTTGTCCTTAAATTTTTGCACAAATGTCAATAGACAATAGGTGCAGGAGTTGGCCATTCTGCCCTTCGAGCCTGCACCACCATTTAACATGATCATGGCTGATCATCCTTAATCAGTATCCTGTTCCAGCCTTATCTCCATAATCCTTGATTCCACTATCCTTGAGAGCTCTATCTAACTCTTTCTTAAACGAATCCAGAGACTGGGCCTCCACTGCCCTCTGGGGCAGAGCATTCCACACAGTCACCACTTTCTGGGTGAAGAAGTTTCTCCTCATCTCTGTCCTAAATGGTCTACCCTGTATTTTTAAGCTGTGTCCTCTGGTTCGGCATTCACCCATCAGCGGAAACATGTTTCCTGCCTCCAGGGTGTCCAATCCTTTAATAATCTTATATGTCTCAATCAGATCCCCTCTCAGTCTTCTAAACTCAAGGGTATACAAGCCAGTCGCTCCAGTCTTTCAGTGTAAGGTAATCCCGCCATTCGAGGAATTGACCTTGTGAACCTACGCTGCACTCCCTCAATAGCCAGAATGTCTTTCCTCAAATTTGGAGACCAGAACTGCACACAATACTCCAGGTGTGGTCTCACCAGGGCCCTATATAGCTGCAGAAGAACCTCTTTGCTTCTATAGTCAATTCCTCTTGTTATGAAGGCCAGCATGCTATTAGCCTTCTTCACCATCTGCATGCTTATCTTCATTGACTGGTGTACAAGAACACCCAGATCTCTCTGTACCGCCCCTTTACCTAAATTGATTCCATTTAGATAGTAATCTGCCTTCCTGTTCTTGCCACCAAAGTGGATAACCATACATTTATCCACATTAAACTGCATCTGCCATGCATCTGACCACTCACCTAACCTGTCCAGGTCACCCTGTAATCTCCTAACATCCTCATCACATTTCACCCTGCCACCCAGCTTAGCATCATCAGCAAATTTGCTAATGTTATTACTAATACCATCTTCTATATCATTAATATATATTGTAAAAAAACTGCGGTCCCAGTACTGATCCCTGCGGTACCCCACTGGTATTCCGAAATGGCCTGCCATTCCGAAATGGAGCCGCTTATCACTACTCTTTGTTTCCTATCAGCCAACCAACTTTCAATCCAGTTAGTACTTTTCCCCCAATACCATGCGCCCTAATTTTACTCACTAACCTCCTGTGTGGGACTTTATCAAAAGTTTTCTGAAAGTCCAGGTACACTACATCTACTGGATCTCCCTCATCCATCTTCAGAGTTACATCCTCAAAAAATTCCAGAAGATTAGTCAAGCATGATTTCCCCTTCATAAATCCATGCTGACTCTGACCTATCCTGTTACTACTATCCAGATGTGTCGCAATTTCATTCTATATAATAGACTCTAGCATCTTTCCCACCACTGAGGTCAGACCAACTGGTCTATAATTTCCTGCTTTCTCTCTCCCACCATTCTTAAAAAGTGATACAACATTAGCCACCTTCCAATCCGCAGGAACTGATCCCGAATCTATCAAACTCTGGAAAATAATCACCAATGCATCCATGGTTTTTCGAGCCACCTCCTTCAGTACCCTGGGATGTAGACCATCAGGCCCCAGGGACTTATCAACCTTCAGACCTAACAGTCTCTCCAACACCAATTCCTGGCAAATATAAATTCCCTTCAGTTCAGGTCCTTCAGCCATTGTTACCTCAGGGAGATTGCTTGTGTCTTCCCCAGTGAACACAGATCTGAAGTAACAATTCAATTCTTCTGCCATTTCTTTGTTCCCCGTAATATATTCCCCTGTTTCTGTCTTCAAGGGCCCAATTTTAGTCTTAACCATTTTTTTTGCCTTTCACATAGCTAAAAAAAACTTTTACTACCCTCCTTCATATTATTGGCCAGTTTCCCTTCGTACCTAATTTTTTCTCTGCGTATTTCATTCTTAGTAATCCTCTGTTGTTCTTTAAAAGCTTCCCAGTCCTCCGTTTTCCCACTTATCTTTGCTATGTTATACTTTTTCTCTTTTAACTTTATATGTTTTTTAACTTTCCTCATCAGCCACGGCCACCCATGCCTCCTTCTAGGATCTTTCTTCCTTTTTGGAATGAACTGATCCTGCAACTTCTGCATTATACACAGAAATATCTGCCAATGTTCCTCCATTATCATCCCTTCTAAGGTATTGCACCATTGAACTTTGGCCAGCTCCTCCCTCATAGCTCCATAGTTCCTTTTATTCAACAGAAATATTGTCACTTCCGATTGTACCCTCTCCCTCTCAAATTGCAGATTGAAGCTTATTGTATTATGTCAATGGCTTATGATCAGTGTACACGATTGTCTCAAATGTTTTGCTGGTAATATAAACACTGAAATGTTGTAATGCCAACACCAAACTCAAAGTCTCTTTCTCAAAGTCTCTTTCTCCAACGTTGATTATTTCTATTGATGAATGTTCAGCTTCCTGGAACAATACCTGATGGGTCTTTCTATTCCCTTGTCATCCTCCTGCAGGAGCATCGCACTGACACCCACATCACTGGCATTGATAGCCACCTTGACAGGCTTCATGTAAACAGGTCTGGCTAACACTAGGGCGGTCGTTAACACAATTTTTAGGCTGTCAATGCCTTTTGACAGTCCACTACCCACTGAAACTTCTTTCCTTTTTTTTAATAATTCGGTGAGTGGAACAGCCACACTGTTAAGGTTTGGCATAAACTTACGGTAAAACCCACTCAATCCCAGGAACCATAGAACTGCTCTTTTCATCAATGGTGTGGGGAAATTCCCCAATTACTTTTGTTTTTACATCCCATGGACCATTTGTCCGTGTCCAATAACATGGCCCAGGAAGGTGACTTAGAATTTGGCAAATTCACTTTGAGCTAGTTTTACCATGGAGCCTGCCTTCTGAAGTCAATTGAACAAGTCCAATAAATGCTGTAAATATTCCTTCCATGAGTGACTAGAAATCACCAGATCATCAATGTAAACAACAGAGCTAGGAAATCTGGAAATGACCTTATTAATTAGTCTCTGAAATGTGGCTGGAACATTTTTCATACCAAATGGCATGACTTTGAACTGATATAGTACATTTGGCATTACAAAAACTGAAATTGCCTTTGCTCTCTCTGACAGAGAGACCTGCTAGCAATCTCTGAGCAAGTCCAACTTAGAAATGTAAGTTGCTTGTCCCACCTTTTTGACACAGCCTTCCAACTGTGGAATTGGATATACATCATCCTTTGTAACAGCGTTGACTTTGTGATAGTCCACACAAAACCATTGGGTACCATATGGTTTTGGCCCCATGACTATGGGTGAACATCAGTCACTGTAACTCACTTTGATTATGCCATCTTGGAGCATGCACTCTATCTCCTTCTGAACCTGTACCTACTTTAGAGGGTTATGCCTATAAGGATGTCGCTTATTTGGAACAGCATCTCCTATATCTACATCATGCACAATTAGATTAGTACTTCTCAGTTTAGATTAGATTAGATTAGATTACTTACAGTGTGGAAACAGGCCCTTCGACCCAACAAGTCCACACCGACCCGCCGAAGTGCAACCCACCCATACCCCTACATTTACCCCTTACCTAACACTACGGGCAATTTAGCGTGGCCAATTCACCTGACCCGCACATCTTTGGACTGTAGGAGGAAACTGGAACATCCGGAGGAAACCCACGCAGACACGGGGAGAACGTGCAAACTCCACACAGTCAGTCGCCTGAGTCGGGAATTGAAACCGGGGCTCAGGCGCTGTGAGGCAGCAGTGCTAACCACTGTGCCACCGTGCCGCCCACAAATCTCCCCATGTGATAGTAATAATTATTTCAGGTCATTTAGATTTTCTTGTGGAAGGTAACTCAATAGTTTATCCCAGTTTTTGACAATTTCCTCATTGTCCAATTTGATTTGAGGAATGTCCAATTCAGAGTCCTCTCAACTTGGTTCTTCCTTCTGTGCTGTAATCATTTACACCTTCTCCTCTTGTTTTCCTTTCCTATCAAAATACTTTTTGAGTATATTCACATGATACTCAGATTTCTTCCTGTCTGGAGTCCTTATCAAGTAGCTCACCTCACTCAATTTCCTCTCAGTTTGACAAGGTCCATGAAACCTGGCTTTTAAAGGTTCACATGTTACTGGAAGTAATGCCAATACCTTATTCCCAATGGCAAAATTGCAAAGTTGTGATTTCTTATCTACTTCTTGATTCATTATATGTTACAATATTTTTAAATGCTGTCTAGCCAACTCTCCAGCTCTATTTAATAGTTCTCTAAAAGTTGACTCATAGTCAAATTGGTTGGTCTCTGAACTCTGACTTAAAAATTTTTCCTTAACCAATTTTAATGGTCCTCTTACTTCACGCACAAAATGAATTCAAATGGACTGAATTTGTTCAATTCACTTAGTGCATCTCTGATCGCAAAAAGTACGAACAGAACTCCCTTTTCTCAAACACCGGGATGGTGGTGACCATAAGTCCTCAACATGGTCTTTCGCGTTCGATGCCACCTCTCTCGCATTCCCTGCGATTCTGCATGATATGCAGTAGATTTGAATTGGTTTTTTTCCCCAAGCCATTCATAAACTTCTTGAATAATTTTGATGTGAAGTTTGATCCTTGATCTGACTAGATCTCTGTCGGTAGTCCATACCTAATAAAAACATTGAGTAATTCTTCTACAACTCTTTTTGCTGTGATACTGTGCAATGTTACTGCCTTTCAAAATCTCGTTGATACATCCATTATTGTTAATAAATACTTATTTTCACTTTTTGTTTGAGGTAGGGGACCAACATAATCAATCAAGACTCTTGTGGAAGTTTCCGCAAATGCTGGAATAGGTATTAAAGGTGCAGGTTTTATTACTGCCTGTGTGACATGTGTGACACGTCTGGCAAAATTCAACTACATCTTTGTGTAGTCCAGGCCAGTAAAAATGTCTTTGTATTTTAGCCTGTGTTTTCCTCACCCCTAAATGACCTCCAAGTGATAGCTCATGTGTCATTCGCAGCACCTCCTTTCTGGCAAAAAAATTTGATGAACTTCTGCCCATTTCTCATTTGCTTGAATGTGTGATGGTCTCCATTTTCTCATTAAGACATCATTTATTAACTAATAGCACACAGGGATGCATTCACTTTCCTTCTCTGTGTGCCTTTTGATACAACTATTCTAAATTCTCATCTTTCTGCTGTAACTCAATAAGCTTAGCAGAGCTAAAGACACTTGCACGTTTACCTATTTGCTTCTGCTCTGTCCCACTTATCTGATCAAAAAATGTCCCTGATAAAGCTATGTCAGCTTCCTTATCTGTTCCTTTTGACTTCTCCAGCTTCAACTTGTGTGCCTGTGATTTTATGACCACACAATCTAGGAAGGCCCCTGGATAAATGCCCTGCATTTCTTCAGTTACTTGAGTCTCCGCTGGCTTTTCAACTAGAGTAGGCAGCACACCTGCCAATGTGTCAGCAATGTAATTTGCAAAGACAAATTGTTTTCCTGGAGCTGAGAGTTTGTCCAGTATTCCTAACACAAATTCTTTACTCTTCTCTGGACACTCTAGCCCCACTTTACATAATTGCACACTTTTTGTCTAACCATGATTTTCTGTTACCAGTACTTTTTCTGGCAATAATTCCTCAGGAGTACATGTCTCCTTATCCTTCAGCATCACAGACTGAAAGGATCCTGTGTCCCTCAATATTGTAACCTCTTTACCTGCTACTCCTGGCCTATGTGAATAAACTTTACACATGTATATTTGCATGTATGTTTTTTAAGCAGATTTGGCACTTTTTCCTTAACCAACCTCTGATTATCTTGTACCCTAAGGCAGTTGCCCAACTTTCCTTGTACTTTTTGTTACTAGTTCAAGAAAATTCCCAGGCTTGTCTGACTTTCCTACATCTGGCTTCCTCCTAGCCCACCAATCCTGATTTTGTGTGGCCTGCTTTATTACAATGAAAACACTGGAGCTTTTTCATCCTTTATCCTCCCTAAGGGGTGGCACGGTGGCTCAGTGATTAGCCAAGGACGCAGGTTCAATTCCAGCCTTGGGCAACCTGTCTATGTGGAGTTTGCACATCCTCCCTGTGTCTGCGTGGGTTTCCTCTGGGTGCTCCGGTTTCCTCCCACAGTCCAAAGATGGGCAGGTCAGGTGGATTGGCCATGCTAAATCACCCATAGTGTTAGGTGCATTAGTCAGAGGAAAATGGGTCTGGATGGGTTACTGTTCACAGGGTTGGTGTGGACTTGTTGGGTCAAAGGGCCTGTTTCCACACTGCAGGGAATCTTATCTCAAGGGTTTCTTTTTTAGCCCGGTAAGTTATCCTTACAATCTTCACCTGGATCTACTTTTTCCTTTCCATGTGAGGATTTGTCCTTGCCCCAGTTTCTCTCCTTCATGGACTGAAATTGATTCTGGAAGTTTTATGGACTATCTCATAATCATCAGCCCCTTCAGCTGCTAACCTTGCCATTTTAACACTTTGCTGTTCTACATGAATTCACACTACTTCCTTGTTAAGGTTATCTTCTGCCTTTATCTCCAGCCTTTTAAGCTGACTTCTTTTTTTAAGGGTAATTTTATGAAATTCAAACCCTCTCTGTGTTTCTCTCTCTTCTGCTGCTTTCTCTTTTTCCCACTCTTCAGCTTTTGACTGTAATACAAACTGTTTCATTTCTGGGGCCCTTTCCTTATCCCTCGCCTCTAACTCGAGCTGCTTCATTTGCAATTGAATTTGTGTCATGTCTATAAATTATGGTGGTTTCTCCAGCAAGTTTAAATGCTGAGCTACTGCTGTAATTATCTCTCCTTTCCTCACAAAAGCAGTTTGATCTTATCCACCTTCTGTAAAACTTCAAAGTCACTGCATCCACTTTCAGAAAACCTTTGGAGACTGAAAGAGCCATTGCTATCCCAAACTTTGACTACCCAACCAAACCAACGCCCGAAACAAAGACACTAGCACCTACCTCTTGCTGTTTAAAATCCTGCAAAAAACCCACAATCTGTTATGGACTAAGCCATACCACTCAAAACATTCTTAAACAGGCAGCCCACACCATAACTTTGCAATTTGTTTCGTTAGGTGTACAGTGAAAATTACCCGGAGTAAGTTAGCTAGATTGACTAACAGGCTAGAAAACAGACAAAAATTTGCTCACAAAGTTACACAATGAAACATAACAGAATAAAGAACCCCAGCAGAACTCAGTCTCTATCCAAACTGGACTTAATTATGCTGTTTTGAATATACACAACAATCCCAATGAGCAAGCCCTTAAACACAGTAAAAGTGAAAAAAGGCTTATAGGTTGAAGTTAAAAGAACAGAAGGAGAGAGAGCCTAACATCCTGTTTTTCACACAGCCCACAGCTGAACTCCTAATTAGTTCTGGACTGACCACTCCCCTTTTATAATACAGGTCACTTCTAAAACATAACCACTTAGGTTTGAAGTCTCATCTGTTTACAT
This sequence comes from Hemiscyllium ocellatum, assembly GCF_020745735.1. Classification (NCBI taxonomy): domain Eukaryota; kingdom Metazoa; phylum Chordata; class Chondrichthyes; order Orectolobiformes; family Hemiscylliidae; genus Hemiscyllium; species Hemiscyllium ocellatum. Next base: position 63,188,160 of record NC_083422.1, on the reverse strand, counting down.
ATAAACAAAAGGCCCTCTCAATAAACTCTTTAATCTCTGTACCACATCTGATCTAAGCCCAGAGTGCTTTACCCCTCTGAAAAAAATCAAGGACACAGTATCCTTGAGAAAAGGAACAGCTTTTAGAAAAAGGGCCAGCTTTGTGACAGCTTTGTTAATAATTCTGGATATTGTTCACCATAAGGGATAAATACATAAATTGTTACTTCTTATTTATACATTGGAAATCAGGGATTTTCATTCATTCACACATTTTTAACAGGTTACGATTTCTAGCTGCTCACCCGCCCCCTTCAGAATCTAGTAAATCCGATTGGCGACATCCTGGATCCTGGCACCTGGGAGGTAGCATACCTTCCAGGAGTCCTGTTACTGACCACAAAATCTCCTATCAATCCAGCTAACTACTGAGTCTCCTACCACTAGCGCTTTTCCATTCTCCCCCCTTCCCTTCTGAGCCACAGTGCCAGGCTCAGTGCCAGAGACCTGACAACTATGGCTTTCCCTTGGTAGGCAGTTCCCACCAGCAATATCCAAAATGGCATACTAATTGCTGAGGGAACAGCCACTGGGGATCCCTGCTCTGTCTGTCTTCTAGAACATAGGCAATCTTCCAGAATATGGAGCAATACAGTGCAGTACAGGCCTTTAGGCCCCTAATGTTGTGCCAACCTGTGGAACCAATCTGAAGCCCATCTATCCTAAACTATTCCATTTTCATCCATATCTGCAAATGTGTTGCTGGTCAAAGCACAGCAGGCCAGGCAGCATCTCAGGAATAGAGAATTCGACGTTTCGAGCATAAGCCCTTCATCAGGAATAAGAGAGAGAGAGCCAAGCCGGCTGAGATAAAAGGTAGGGAGGAGGGACTAGGGGGAGGGGCGATGGAGGTGGGATAGGTGGAAGGAGGTCAAGGTGAGGGTGATAGGCCGGAGTGGGGTGGGGGCGGAGAGGTCAGGAAGAGGATTGCAGGTTAGGAGGGCGGTGCTGAGTTGAGGGAACCGACTGAGACAAGGTGGGGGGAGGGGAAATGAGGAAACTGGAGAAATCTGAATTCATACCTTGTGGTTGGAGGGTTCCCAGGCGGAAGATGAGGCGCTCCTCCTCCAGCCGTCGTGTAGTTGTGTTCTGCCGGTGGAGGAGTCCAAGGACCTGCATGTCCTCGGTGGAGTGGGAGGGGGAGTTAAAGTGTTGAGCCACGGGGTGATTGGGTTGGTTGGTTCGGGCGGCCCAGAGGTGTTCTCTGAAGCGTTCCGCAAGTAAGCGGCCTGTCTCACCAATATAGAGGAGGCCACATCGGGTGCAGCGGATGCAATAGATGATGTGTGTGGAGGTACAGGTGAACTTGTGGCGGATATGGAAGGATCCCTTGGGGCCTTGGAGGGAAGTGAGTGTGGAGGTGTGGGCGCAAGTTTTACATTTCCTGCGGTTGCAGGGGAAGGTGCCGGGGGTGGAGGTTGGGTTGGTGGGGGGTGTGGATCTGACAAGGGAGTCACGAAGGGAGTGGTCCTTGCGGAACGCTGATAGGGGAGGGGAGGGAAATATATCCTTGGTGGTGGGGTCCGTTTGGAGGTGGCGGAAATGGCGGCGGATAATACGTTGTATGCGCAGGTTGGTGGGGTGGTAGGTGAGAACCAGTGGGGTTCTGTCTTGGTGGCGGTTGGAGGAGCGGGGCTCAAGGGCGGAGGAGCGGGAAGTGGAGGAGATGCGGTGGAGGGCATCGTCGATCACGTCTGGGGGGAATCTGCGGTCCTTGAAGAAGGAGGCCATCTGGGTTGTGCGGTGTTGGAATTGGTCCTCCTGGGAGCAGATGCGGCGGAGACGAAGGAATTGGGAATATGGGATGGCGTTTTTACAGGGGGCAGGGTGGGAGGAGGTGTAGTCCAGGTAGCTGTGGGAGTCAGTCGGTTTATAATAGATGTCTGTGTTGAGTCGGTCGCCCGAGATAGAAATGGAAAGGTCTAGGAAGGGGAGGGAGGAGTCTGAGACAGTCCAGGTGAATTTCAGGTCGGGATGGAAGGTGTTAGTAAAGTTGATGAACTGTTCAACCTCCTCGTGGGAGCACGAGGCAGCGCCGATACAGTCATCGATGTAGCGGAGGAAAAGGTGGGGGGTGGTGCCAGTGTAGTTGCGGAAGATGGACTGTTCCACATATCCTACGAAGAGGCAGGCATAGCTGGGGCCCATGCGGGTGCCCATGGCAACTCCTTTAGTTTGGAGGAAGTGGGAGGATTGAAAAGAGAAGTTATTCAGGGTGAGGACCAGTTCAGTCAGTCGAAGGAGGGTGTCAGTGGAAGGGTACTGGTTAGTGCGGCGGGAAAGGAAGAAGCGGAGGGCTTTGAGTCCTTCGTGATGGGGGATGGAGGTGTACAGGGACTGGATGTCCATAGTGAAAATAAGGCATTGGGGACCGGGGAAGCGAAAATCCTGGAGGAGGTGGAGGGCGTGGGTGGTGTCCCGAACGTAGGTGGGGAGTTCTTGGACTAAAGGGGACAGGACCGTGTCGAGGTATTGGGAGATGAGTTCGGTGGGGCAGGAGCAGGCTGAGACAATGGGTCGGCCGGGGCAGGCAGGTTTGTGGATTTTGGGCAGGAGGTAGAAACGGGCGGTGCGGGGTTGTGGGACTATGAGGTTGGAGGCGGTGGATGGGAGATCCCCTGAGGTGATGAGGTCCTGGATGGTCTGGGAGATGATGGTTTGGTGGTGGGAGGTGGGGTCGTGGTCAAGGGGGCGATAAGAGGAGGCGTCCGCGAGCTGGCGTTTGGCTTCAGCGGTGTACAGGTCAGTGCGCCAAACTACCACCGCGCCTCCCTTGTCTGCGGGTTTGATGGTGAGGTTGGGATTGGAGCGGAGGGAGTGGAGGGCTGCACGTTCTGAGGGTGAGAGGTTGGAGTGGGTGAGAGGGGTGGACAGGTTGAGTCGGTTGATGTCACGGCGGCAGTTGGCTATAAAGAGGTCGAGGGCGGGTAGGAGGCCTGCACGGGGTGTCCAGGTGGATGGGGTGTGTTGGAGGCGGGAGAAGGGGTCGTCAGAGGGTGGGCGGGAGTCTTGGTTGTGAAAGTAGGCACGGAGGCGAAGGCGGCGGAAGAATTGTTCAATATCTCGCATCCATATGTCTACCCAATGACCATTTAAATGCCCTTCAAGTTGGCGACTTTGCTACTGTTGCTCTCTGAGTAAAGAAACTACCTCTGACATCTGTCCCACATCTATCACCCCTCAATTTAAAACTATGCACCCTCATGCTAACCATCACCATCCGAGGAAAAAGGCTCTCAAGGTCCACTTTATCTAATCCTCTGATTATCTTATATGTCTTAATTAAGTCACCTTTCAACCTTATTCTCTCAAATGAAACCAGCCTCATGTCCCTCAGCCTTTCCTCATAAGACCTTCCCTCCATACCAGGCAACATCCTAGTGAATCTCCTTTCCAAAGCTTCCACATCCTTCTGTACACAATACTCCAAGTGCAGCCGCAACAGACTTTTGCACAGCTGCAGCATGATCTCATGGTTCCAAAACTCAATCCCTCTACCAATGAATTGTGTAGTATTGTGTGTGCCTTCAGATTAGCTTGGTATGACTGATAGGGCAGTTGCATGTTCCTCCTGCAGAATGTGGCTGATGAGAGACACAACACGTGTCTCCGCTGGCCACATCTGTGGGAAGTGCACCCAACTCCAGCTCCTCGAAAACCGAGTTAGAGAACTGGAGCTGGAGCTGGATCAACTGTGGATCATCCGGGAGGCTGAGGGAGCAATTGAGAGGATGTGCAGGGAGGTGGTCACTTCCCAGACACAGGATAAGGATAGCTGGGTTACTGTCAGGGGGAGGAAAGGGATCTGAGGGACACAGCAGGGATCCCCTGTGGCCATTCCCCTCAGCAATAAGTATATCATTTTGGATACTGCTGGTGGGAATGGCCTACCAGGGGAAAGCCATAGTTGTCAAGTCTCTGGCACTGAGCCTGGCACTGTGGCTCAGAAGTGAGGGTGGGAGAATAGAAAAGCGCTAGTGGGAGGGGACTCAATAGTTAGATGGAATGACAGGAGATTTTGTGGTTGGGAACGGAACTTTCAGAAGATATGTTGCCTCCCTGGTGCCAGGATCAGTGATATCACCAATTGAGTTTACAGGATTCTGAAGGGAGATGATGAGCAGCCAGAAATTGTGGCACAAATTGGCACCAATGACATAGCCAAGAAAGGGACTGAGGATCTGAAAAGTGATTTCAGCAGCCAGGATGGAAGCTGAAGAGCAGGATGTGTAGAGTAGTGATCTCAGTTTTGCTACCGGTGCCACGAGACAGTAAGCGAATACAGCTTAACACGTGGCTAGGAGGCTGGTGCTGGAGGGAGGCTTCAGATACTTAGCCCATTGGGATGCCTTTTGGGGAAGGTGAGACCTATACAAGAAGGGTGGGTTGCACCTGAACTGGAGGGGCACAAATGCCCTGGTTAGGAGATTTGCTTGAGTGGTTCGGGAGGGTTTAAACTAGTTTGGCAGGGAGGTGGAAACTACATCTTGGGGGGGTGGGGCGGTAGTTGTAGATGAGGCCGTGACAGGATGTACTGTATCTACCAGGAAGGTTTTTCATGTGATAGAACAAAGAGATTGGTTAAAATGTGTCTGTTTAACGCAAGGAGTGTCAGAAATAAGAGTGACAAAGTTAGAGCATGGATTAATACTTGGGACTATGATGTTGTGGTCATAACGGAGATGTAGGTTTCACAGGGGCAGGAATGGTTGTTGGATGTCCCGGTGTTTACAACATTCAAAAGGAACGGGGTGGGTGCTAAGAAAAGAGGAGGGGGTGTAGCATCAGAGAGTTCATCATAGCTACAGAAATGAAGGTTGTTGAAGAAGGTTTGTTGACTGAGTCAGTATGGGTGGAAGTTAGGAACAGCAAAGAAAAAGTCACCTCATCAGAGGCTTTCTACAGATCTCCTAATAGCAGTAGGGAGATCAAAGTACTCATAGGTGGGCAGATTTTGAAGAAGTGCAGATGTAGCAGGGTTGTTCTTATGGGTGACTTCAACTTTCCCAATATTGATTGGAACTTCCTCAGTGCAGATGGTTTGGATGGAGCCGTTTTTGTCACGTATGGTCAGGAGGGTTTCCTTACTCAGTATGTAGACAGACCGACGAGGGGAGAGGCCATTTTGGATTTAGTGCTTGGCAATGAGCCAGGACAGGTGTCAGATCTCCTGGTGGGAGAACACTTTGGTGACCATTGCTGCCTCACATTTACCATAGTTATGGAGAGGGAAAGATGTTATCATGGGAAGATACTTAATTGGGGAAAAGGAAATTATGATGCTATCAGACAGGAGTCGGGAAATACAGACTGGGAATAATTGTTCCACAGAAAGGGCACAATAGACATGTGGAAACTGTTTAGGAGCAGTTGTTGCGAGTGATGTATAAATTTGTTACTCTGAGACAGGCAAGAAGGGGTAATATTAAGGAGTCTTGGATGATGAGAACAGAGCAGCTTTTGTCAAAAAGAAGAAGGCAGCTTATGTAAGGCAGAGGAAGCAAGAGTCTAACACAGATTTTGAGGACTACAGACTTACTAAAAGGGAGCTCAGAAATGGACTGAGGAGAACCAGGAGGGGGGCATGAAAAAGGCTTGGCAGGAGGAATTAAGGAGAACCCAAAGGCATTTTACTTATACGTGAGGAATAAAAGAATGATCAGAGAGAAGGTAGGGCTGATCAGGGATAGTGTAGGGAACTTGTGCGTGGGGTCTGAGCAGATAGGGGAAGCCCTAAATGAGTTTTTTGCTTCAGTTTTCACTAAGGAAAGGGACCTTATTATGAATGAGAACTTTCAGGAGTGGGGTAACAGGTTTGAACAGATCAAGATTGATGAAGTTGATGTGCAGGATATTTTGGCAAACATTAAGATTGATAACTCCCCAGAGCCAGCCCAGGAAGTGAGAAAACAGGTTGCTAAGCTGCTGGCGAGGATCTTTGTTTCCTCACTCTCCACGGGAATCTTCCCAGAGGATTGGAAGGAGGCAAATGTTGTTCTTCTTTCAAGAAGGGGTATAGGGAAATCCCTGGCAATTACAGACCAGTTAGTCTTAAGTCTGTAGTCAGCAAGGTTTTGGATGGAATTCTGAGAGATAGGGTTTATGACTATTTGGAAAAGCATAGTGTGATTAAAAGCAGTCAGCATGGCTTTGTGAGGGGCAGGTTATGCCTCACAAATTTTATTGAGTTCTTTGAGGAGATGACAAGACAGGTTGATGAAGGTCGAGCAGTGGATGTGGTGTATATGGACTTCAGCAAGGCATTTGATAAGGTTCTCCATGGGAGGCTCATTCATAAAATCAGGAGGTATAGGATACAGGGAGATTTGGCTGTCTGCATTTGGAATTGGTTGGCTGACAGAAGGCAGAGATGGTTGTAGATGGAAAGTATTCTGTCTGGAGGACTGTGGTGAGTGGTGTCCTGCAGGGCTGTTGTTGGGCCTTTGCTCTTTGTAGTTTTTATAAATGACTTGGATGAGGAGGTTGAGGAGTGGGTTAGCAAATTTGCCGACGACACAAAGGTTGGAAGATCTGTTGGTAGTATCGAGGGCTGTTGCAGGCTGCAGCGCAATATTGACAGGATGCAGAGCTGAGCTGAGAAATGGAAGATGGAGTTCAACCTGGATAAATGTGAAATGATGCATTTTGGAAGGTTGAACTTGAATGCTGAATATAGGATTAAAGACAGGGTTCTTGTGGAGGACAGTGTGGAGGAACAGAGAGATCTTGGTGCTCTAGTACATAGATCCCTCAAAGTTGCCACCCAAGTGGATTGGGTTGTTAAGAAAGCATATGATGTTTTAGCTTTCATTAACAGAGGGATTGAGTTTAAGAGCCACAGGTTTTGCTGCAGCTCTACAAAACCTGGTGAAATTACACTTGGAATATTGTATCCAGTTCTGGTCGCCCTACTATAGGAAAGATACAGAAGTGTGGAGAGGATGCAAAGAAGGTTTACCAGGATGCTGCCTGGACTGGAGGGCTTGCCTTACGAGGAGAGGTTGACTAAGCTCTTTTCTCTCTGCAGAGAAGGAGGAAGAGAGGTGACCTGATTGAGGTGTCCAGGGTAATAAGAGGCATGGATAGAGTTGATAACCAGAGACTTTTCCCCAGGGCAGGATTGACTGGCATGAGGGGTCATAATTTAAGGTTTTAGGAGAAAGGTATAGAGAGGATGTCAGAGGTAGGTTCTTTACACAAAGAGTTGTGAATGCATGGAATGTGTTGCCAGCAGTAGTGGTGGAAACAGATTTATTAAGGACACTTAAGTGACTGCTGGACACACACATGGACAGCAGTGAATTGAGGGTTGTGTAGGTTAGGTTATTTTATTTTACATTAGGATTAATCCTCTGCACAACATCGTGAGCTGAAGGGCCTGTACTGTGCTGTACTTTTCTATGTTCTATGTACTAAAAGCTAACACACTGCATGCCTTCTTAACAACCCTACCAACTTGGGTAGCAACTTCCAGGGATCTATGTACGTGGACATTGAGATCTACACTACCAAGAATTTTACCATTAACACAATACTTTGCATTCCTGTTGCTCTTCTAAAGTGAATTACCTCACACTTTTCCGTATTAAACTCCATTTGCCATCTCTCAGCCCACTCTGCAGCTTATCCCTTCTGAAACCTGCAACACCCTTTGACACTATCCACAACTCAACCGACCTAAGTATCATCAGCAAATTTACCAACCCATCCTTTTACGTCCTCACCCAAGTCGTTTATAAAAATGACAAGCAGCAGTGGCTCCAAAACAGATCCTTGCAGTTCCCACTAGTAACTGAACTCCAGGATGAATATTTCCCATCAACCACCATCCTGTCTTCTTTCAGCGAGCCAATTACTGATCAAAACCATTAAATCAGCCTCAATCCCATGCCTTCGTATTTTGTGCAATAGCATACCATGGGGAACATTATCAAATGCTTTAAAGAGATCCTTATACACCACATCACCATCTCAAAGAACAAAATAAGGTTTGTGAGGCATGACCTACACTTCACAAAAAACGTGTTTACTATCCTAATCAATATATTCCTCTCCAAAAGATTCTAAATTCTATCTCTTATAACCTTTTCCGACATTTTAATCACAACCAAAGTAAGGCTCACTGTTCTATATTTACCAGGGTTGTCTCTACTCCCCTTCTTGAACAAGGGAACAACATTTGCTATCCTCCAATCTTCTGGCACTATTCCTGTAGACAATGATGACATAAAGATCAAAGCCAAAAGCTCTGCAATCTTTCCCTGGCTTCCCAGAGAATTCTAGGAAAATCCTAGGGAACTTATCTATTTTCACACATTCTAGAACTGCTATCACCACCCCCCATCTAATGTTGTAGCCTGTATCTTAGTATTCACCTCTACAATGTTGCAGTTGTATAAGACTCTGGTGCGGCCTCATCTGGAATATTGTGTGCAGTTTTGGTCGCCATACTATAGGAAGGATGTGGAGGCATTGGAACGAGTGCAGAGGAGGTTTACCAGGATGTTGCCTGGCATGGTAGGAAGATCATATGAGGAAAGGCTGAGGCACTTGGGGCTGTTCCCATTGGAGAAAAGAAGGTTTAGGGGAGATTTGATAGAGGTGTACAAGATGATTAGGGGTTTAGATAGGGTTGACAGTGAGAACCTTTTTCCGCTAATGGAGTCAGCTGTTACTAGGGGACACAGCTTTAAATTAAGGGGAGGTTGGTATAGGACAGATGTTAGGGGTAGATTCTTTACTCAGCAGGTTGTGAGTTCATGGAATGCCCTGCCAGTAGCAGTGGTGGACTCTCCCTCTTTATGGTCATTTAAGTGGGCATTGGATCAGCATATGGAGGTTATTGGGCTAGTGTAGGTTAGGTAGGCTTCGGTCGGCACAACATCGAGGGCCGAAGTGCCTGTACTGCGCTGCATTTCTCTATGTTCTATGTAATGTTGTCTTTTTCCATTGTGAATATTGACAAAAAATATTCATCTAGCGCTTCCCCTATCTCCTGGGACTCCACGCACAACTTTCAATGACTATCCTTGATTGGCCCTAATCTTTCTCTTGTCATTCTTTTATTCTGAACATTCCGGTAGAAAGCTTTAGGGCTTTCCTTGATCTTATCTGCCAACAACATCTCATGTCCCCTCCTGCCTCTTCTTAGATCTCTTTAGGTCTTTCCTGGCTGACCTGTAACTCTCAAGCGCCCTAACTAAGCCTTCACATCTCATCATAACATTAGCCATCTTCCTCTTGACAAGAGATTCAACTTCCTTAGTAAACCACGGCTCCCTCACCCGACAAGTTCTTCCCTGCCTGACAGGTACATGCGTAGCAAGGTCATGCAGTAGCTGTTCCTTGAATAAGTTCCATGTTTCAATTGTGCCCATCCCCTGCAGTTTGCTTCCCCATCCTATGCAGCCTAAATCTTGTCTAATCGCATCAAAATTGCCTTTTCCCCAGCATAACTCTTGCTCTGCTTTACATACCTGTCCCTTTCCAATGCTAAAGTAAACATAATCAAATTGCGGTCACTATCACTAAAGTGCTCACTTATCACCAAATGTAACACCTGGCCAGGTTCATTACCCAGTACCAAATCCAATGTGGCCTCACCCTTTGTTGGCTTGTCTGCATCAGGAAACCCTCCTGCACACATTGGACAAAAACTGAACCATTTAAAGTACTTGAACTACAGTATTTCCAGTCAATGTTTGGAAAGTTAAAGTCCCCCATAACAATTACCCTGTTACTCTTGCTCCTACCTAGAATTATCTTTGCTATCCTTTCCTCTACATTTCTGGGACTATTCGGAGGCCTATAGAAAACACCCAACAGGGTGACCTCTCTTTTCCTGTTTCTAACCTCAGCCCATATTACCTCAGTAGACGAGTACTCAAATGTCCTTTCTGCCACCGTAAAACTGTCTGTGACTAACAATGCCCCCAAGCCCCTTTTACCATCTTCTCTATTCTTACTGAGACATCTAAATCCTGGAACCGGCAACAACCATTCCTGCCCTTTCTCTATCCATGCCTCTGAAATGGCCACAATATCGAAGTCCATAGAACCAACTCTTGCTGCAAGTTCATCTACCTTATTCCTTATGCTCCTGGCATTGAAGTAGACAAACATCGAAACATCTTCCTGCTTGCCAGTGAACACTTGCGACCTCGAAACTTTGTTTCTGACCTCACTCCTCTCAACCTCCTGGACACTGGAACTACAGTTGAGGTTCCTAACCCCCTGCTGAATTACTTCAACCTTCCCGAATAGCACCAGCAAATTTCCCCCCCGTCATGATACTGGTACCCCTCTGGTTCAGGTGAAGACCGTCCTGTTTTTAGAGGTCCCATTGCCCCAGAATGAGCCCCAGTTATCCAAGTATCTAAAACCCTCCATCCTGCACCATCCCTGTAGCCATGTGTTCAACCCCTTTTACTCCCTATTCTGCACCTCGTTAGTATTTGGCATGGACACAAACCAGAGATAATAACTCTGTTTGTTCTAGTTATAAGCTTCTGCTCTAGCTCCCTGAATTTCTGCCTTAGATCCCCAACTTTCTTCCTACCTATGTCATTGGTGCCTATGTGGGCCATGACTTGGGTTGCTCTGCCTCCCCCGAAGTATTCCGAAAGTACGATCCGAGAGATCACCTTGGCACCTGGGAGGCAACACACTAACCGTGAGTCTCTCTCATAGTTCTACAGAACTTCTTATCTGTCCCTCTAACTATGGAGTCCCCAATGACTAATGCTCGGCTCCTCTTTCCCCTTTCCTTCTGAGCAACAGGGACAGACTCTATGCCAGAGACATGTACCCCATGGCTTACCCCAGTAAGTTATCCCGCCCCAACAGTATCCAAAACGGTACACTTGTTATTGAGGGGAACAGCCACAGGGGATCCCTGCACTGCCTGCCAGTTCCCTTTCCGTCCCCTGACTGTATCTGAGGTGTGACCAACTTCCTGTAACTCCTCTCAATAATCCCCTCTGCCTCCCCAATGATCTGAAGTTCATCCAACTCCAGTTCCCTAACGCGGTTGTCAGGGAGCTGGAGTTGGGTGCACTTCCCACAGGTGCAGTCAGCAGGGACATGTGTGATGACCCTTATCTCCCACATTCTACAGGAGGAACATTCAACCCTCCTAACTGCCATTCCCACTATTTTAAATTCACAAAGAGACAGTAAAAAGATAAAGAAGTTTTGTTAAAAAAGGACTGTGTTTTAGTTTAATTAGCACAAAAGTCAGAGCTTTGCGTCATAACAAGTGAGAGAGAGAGAGAGAGGCAAGAGAGAGAGAGAGAGAGAGAGGGAGATGAATGGGAGAGACGTGGGGGGGTGGGAAGAGGGAGAGGGTAGAGAGAGAGAGAGGCATGGAAAGTGAGATATAAGGAGAGAGAAATGGAAAGAAACAGAGGGAAGGGGGAGAAAGATAGGGAAGAGAAAGAGGTAGTGAGAGACAGTGGGAGAGTGAGGGAGAGACAGTGAGAGTATGAGGCAGAAGAAAGGAGAGGGACATGGAGGGAGATGTCGACGGAGAGAGAGACTTGGAGAGACGGGTATAGGAGAGAGTGTGGGAGTGTGAGGGTGAGGGTTAGCTAAATAGAGAGAGAGTTATGGAGATAAAGGGACAGAGAGAGAGAGTGAGAGAGGCGAGAGAGAGGGGGCAAGAAAGTCAGAGAGAGAGAGATGGAGAGAAAGAGTGGGAGAGAGGAGGGTCAGGGGACAGGGGTGTGATGAGAGGGATAGAGTAAGAGATAGAGAGGGAGAGGGACAGACAAGGAGAGAAAAATAGACAGAGAAGGAGAGGGAGAGATGGAGAGAGATAGAGAGAAAGAGGGGGGCGAGAGGGGGTGAGAGTAAGAGAGAAATGGAGAGAAAGCTTCTGGGTCTTTCCTCGATTGCGCCCTAGTGTTTAAAGTGATTCAATGCTATTGATCGCTGCTGCAAAAAAGACAGTTGGCTTCAAGGTAAGTACTTAAATAGCACTTACTAACTTTCCCAACAGCTTCTGTGCTTCAATGTCACTTCTGCCCAGCTCCCGCTGCTCTTCGTTCAAAAAAAGTGTGTACACATTCAGTTTCTGAAGGAGAATGTTGCAACACTGGAGAAAGAACTAGGTGACCTCAGGGTTATCTGTGAGAATGAGAATTTTCTGGACAGGACCTTCAGTGAAGTCATTACACCGAGCATAGCAGAAGGGAAAAGAAGGGAGATGACGAGAAGGAAGAAAGAGATGATTCAATAACAAGAGGCCCCGGGGGAAATACCTCTCATGAATAGGTTGACTCTCTTGGAAACTGTCGAGACAGACAACACTGTCAGTCTGAGAGGCGGACATGTCTGTCAATCAAAAATTGTCATAGAAGCAGAGCCGAGGAGTCAGAATCATGCAAAGCCGTGGTAATAGAGGACTCCATAGTGAGAGAGACTGAAAGGGGTTTCTGTGGAAATAAGCAGGATTTGAGGCTGGTGTGTTGCTTTCCTGGTGCCAGGATCCAGGACGGCACTGACAAGGAGTGCAGGGAATCCCCAAGGGTAAAGGTGAACAGCCAGAGATGGTGGTACATGTCGGCACAAATGACGTCAGAAAGAAGAGGAGAGACATACTACAGCAGGACTTCAGAGAACTTGCAAGAAGGCTGAAAAGCAGGACTTCCAGGGTGGTTATCTCTGGTTTGCTTCCAGTTCCTCGGGCTGGAGAGGGCAGGAACAGGGAGATAGTGGATTTGAACGTGTGGCTGAGAACTGGTGCAGGAAGCAAGGATTTAAATTCTTGGATCATTGGAGTATGTTTTGTGGGAAGAATAAATTATAGAAGAGGGACGGGTTGCACCTTAATAGGTGGGGACCAGCATTCTGGCAGGCAGGTTCGCCACTGCAAGATGGTGTGTTAAAACTATGTAGTTGGGTGGGGGTGGGGGGGTAGGGGGAGCAGTGGGGGGAACAGAAACTGGAAATTCAAGATGGAAATTAAAGGGAAGGTGAGAATTAGAGAAGTTAAGTAAGACAACAGAATCAACAGAGCAGAAAATGGAGCGGAAAAAAGAAGGGATCATACAGTATGGTCAAGTGAAATAGGGATTGATAGGAAGGGTGAGGGGAGTAACAAATTAAAAATACTACATAAGAGTGCATGAAGCATAAGGAATAAGTTGGATGAGCTTGAGGCTCAGTTGGAAATTGGCAGGTACGATGTTGTGGGGATAACTGAGACGTGGCTTCAAGTGGACAGGGCCTGGGAAATGAATATTCAAGACTATACGTGCAATTTAAAGGACAGACCGAAGGGTGGAGGGGGTGGGGTGGCCTTGTTGATGAGGAATGATACTCAGGCTCTTGGGAGGGGGAAATAGAATCAGGAGATGTAGAGTCAGTATGGGTAGAGCTGAGAAATTCTAAAGGTAGAAAGACCTGAATGGAAGTTATCTACAGGCCCCCAAACTGTAGTCTGGTGTAAGTTGAATAAGGAGTTGAAATTGGTCTGTCACAAAGGTATTGCTACAGTTGTTATGGGGGATTTCAACATGCAGGTAGGCTGGGAGAATCAGGATGGTGCAGGGCCCTAGAAAGGGAGTTTGTGGAGTGCCTCCGAGATGGATTCTTAGAACAGCTGGTACTGGAACCTACCAGGGAGAAGCCAATTCTGGATCTGGTATTGTGCAACGAGTTGGATTTGATCAGGGACCTTGAAGTAAGGGAGCCATTAGAAGGTAGTGACCATAATATAATAATTTTTAATCTGCAATTTGAGAGGGAGAAGGGAGAGTCGGAAGTGTCAGTATTGCAGTTGAACAAAGGGACCTAGGGAGCTATGAGGGAGAAGCTGGCCAAAGTTCAATGGTACAATACCCTAGCAGGGATGGCAGTGGAACAACAATGGCACATATTTCTGGATATAATGCAGAAGGTGCAGGATCAGTTCATTCCAACGAGGAAGAAAGATCCTAAGGGGAGGCAGGGGCGGCCGTGGCTGACAAGAGAAGTTAAGGATTGTATAAAGATATAAAAGAGAAGAAATATAAAATAGCAAAGATAAGCGGGAAGCTGGAGGTTTGGGAAACTTTTAAAGAACAACAGAAGATAACTAAAAAGACAGTACGCGGAAAAAAAATGAGATATGAAGGCAAACTGGCCAAAAATATAAAGGAGGATAGTAAAAGCTTTGTTAGGTATATGAAAAAGAAATGGTTAAAACTAAAATTGGGCCCTTGAAGACAGAAATGGGTGAAGTTATTATGGGGAACAAGGAAATGGCAGAAGAGTTGAATAGGTAATTTGGATCTGTCTTCACTGGGGAAGACACAAGCAATTTCCCAGACATAAAAGTGACTGAAGGGAATTTATATTAGGTAGGAAATAGTGCTGGATAGTCTCTTACGTCTGAAGGCTGATAAGTCCCCGGGACCTGATGGTCTGCATCCCGCGGTACTTATAGAGGTGGCTCTAGAAATCGTGGACGCATTGGTAATCATTTTCCAATGCTCTATAGAGGTCAATTCCTGGAATGGTGGGACTATCATATGTTGAAAGATTGGAGCGACTGGGCTTGTATACACTTGAGTATAGAAGGATGAGAGGAGGTCTAATTGAGACATATAAGATTATTAAAGGATTGGACACTCTGGAGGCAGGAAGCATGTTTCCACTGATGGGTGAGTCCAGAACCAGAGGACACAGTTTAAAAATAAGGGGTAGGCCATTTAGAACAGAGTTGAGGAGAAAATTCTTCATCCAGAGAGTGGTGGGTATATGGAATGCTCTGCCCCAGAAGGCTGTGGAGGCCAAGTCTCTGGGTACTTTTAAGAAAGAGATGGATAGAGCTCTTAAAGATAGTGGAATCAAGGGTTATGGAGATAAGGCAGGAACAGGATACTGATTGTGGATGATCAGCCATGATCATAATGAATGGTGGTGCTGGCTCGAAGGGCGAATGACCTTTTAGATTAGATTACTTACAGTGTGGAAACAGGTCCTTTGGCCCAACAAGTCGCCCATTCCCCTACATTTACCCCTTTACCTAACACTATGGACAATTTAGCATGACCAATTCCCCTGACCTGCACATCTTTGGACTGTGGGAGGAAACCCACACAGACACGGGGAGAATGGGCAAACTCCACACAATCAGTCGCCTGAGTTGGGAATTGAACCCGGGTCTCTGGCGCTGTGAGGCAGCAGTGCTAACCACTGTGCCACCGTGCTGTCCACTGACCTACTCCTGCATCTATTGTCTATTGTTTATTGTCCTCTGCTGGCCTCCCCAAGCCATTGCGCGGAGGATGATGGAAGGTGAAGTGCAGCAGGGGTTCAGTCAGAGACACAGTGAGTAACTTACAGCAGCACCCAACAGAAACAGACACAGACTGCGTTGATGGGGAGAGATGCAGACGTGGTGAATGTTACTGCACTTTCAAATGTTTTGTAACATAACCTCTCAGCTTCTAAAGGAAAAATGAATTGAAAAGTAGCGGGGGTGAGACCACCATCTGCTTCTGCTCATATCTCAGCGGCAGTATCGATTGAACAAAACTGCTGTGTCTCCAAGACACTGTTTGAAGGAGAAATCAACTGTGCAACTTGAGATACTCTCAGGCTTTGATACATTCTCCAAAAGAAAATCAGCCGCTTGTGTAGTGGCGTGGGGAGGACACCAGAGAGTGGCACTGTATCACTTTAAACATAGCGCCTGATGAAGGAGCAGCGCTCTGAAAGCTAATGTTTTCAAATAAACCCGTTGGACAAAAACCTGGTGTTGTGTGATTTTTGACAAGAGGGAGAGAAACAGAGAGAGACTCTGAGTCATCACTTTTTATTTCATTCATTCAAGCTTCTCTCCAGTGAGCCCCATTGCAGCCAGAGATAGACCCACAGACGTAAATCCTATTCCCCAAACTTGAGGTGTAATCCTATCAACCTAACCATAACCCAACCTTAAGTATAACCCTAATCCTAATTTTATTGCAGATGAGACTAATCCTAACTATAGCCCTACCCTTACCCTATCAATCTAACCCTAAACTCTAACCCTAACCCCCACCCTAACCCATAACCCTAAATCTTGATCCTGAACCTAACCCTCTCATAGAACATAGATCATAGAACATTACAGCGCAGTACAGGCCCTTCAGCCCTCGATGTTGCACCGACCTGTCATACCGATCTGAAGCCCATCTAACCTACACTATTCCATGTACGTCCATATGCTTGTCCAATGATGACTTAAATGTACTTAAAGTTGGTGAATCTACGACAGTTGCAGGCAAAGCATTCCATACCCTTACTACTCTTTGAGTAAAGAAACTACCTCTGACATCTGTCCTATATCTATCACCCCTCAATTTAAAGCTCTGCCACCTCATGCTCACCGTCACTATATTTGGAAAAAGACTCTCCCTGTCCACCCTATCTAACCCTCTGATTATCTTGTATGTCTCTATTAAGTCACTTCTCAACCTTCTTCTCTCTAATGAAAACAGCCTCAAGTCCCTCAGCCTTTCCTCTAAGACCTTCCCTCCATACCAGGCAACATCCTAGTAAATCTCCTTTGCACCCTTTCCAAAACTTCCACATCCTTCTTATAATGCGGTGACCAGAACTGTACACAATACTCCAAGTGAGGCCGCACCAGAGTTTTGTACAGCTGTAGCATAACCTCATGGTTCCGGAACTCAATCCCTTTATTAATAAAAGCTAAAACACTGTATGCCTTCTTAACAACCCTGTCAACCTGGGTCGCAACTTTCAAGGATCTGTGTACATGGACACCGAAATCTTTCTGCTCATCTACACTACCAAGAATATTACCATTAGTCCAGTACTTTGCATTCCGGTTACTCCAACCAAAGTGAATCACCTCACACTTATCCGCATTAACCTCCATTTGCCACCTCTCAGCCCAGCTCTGCAGCTTATTGATGTCTCTTTGTAACCTACAACATCCTGTTATGTTATTCAGGTGGATATCCTCAATAGGTATGGGTTACTACTGGATTAAACTACAGTACCTCGGGCACATACCTGAGGCCGTTACCTGTCAAGTTTACCAGTGGTCCCTATTGACTGTATGGTCCTGATAGCTACAAACTCGGCTGGGTTTATCGCAGGTCTCTAGGTCCCTTCAGTTTATCCTTTCACCTAGGAGTGAGAGGGATTCACTTTAAGTCAATCCTAATGCCTTCTCAGCTAAGTTCTAGACTTAACATGCCAACACAAAGGTAAACATATCTTATCAAATAAAGGTTCGGCGAATACGAAGTGTGTGGTGTAAAATATAATAGAAATTTATCACTATAATAAGTTGAATACTCACAATCAGATGTTTTCAGTTAATCACAATCGTTACAGCCTTTTTAAATGTTCTTAAAAGATACCTAGGATAAAAGCAGAGCTTAATACCTGAGTGTCCCAAATGGGATCTTCTTAGACTAGCGTGTTTCAGCTAGTTGGTTCAGATGGATCTTTTTCAGGCTAGAATGCAGTGCCTCAACCGAGAATCTTTTAGGCAGGCGTATTTCAGCAAGCTCTTAGCCGTCCGTATGTTTCATCCGATCGGTCTGTATTTTGCACAAATGTGTCTTTTCTGCAAGCCTGGTGGTTCAGAGGATCTGCAGTTAAGCCGAGATGGTTGGGTGACTCATTGTCTGTGTTTCAAGACAAGAGTGAGTTCTGTCTGTTTTAGCTCTGCTTTATATCCCTTACAGTCTAAGTTAAGCAATTACATCATTTGTTTAAAGAACTGGAATCTCAAACTGTGCCATGGTCAGCATTGTTTAAAGGTCGCGTTAAACACTTAATTAGCTGAGAAAACAATAAGTAGCTGATAAGTAGCTGGTAAAGAGCAGCTGCCACGTAGTCATAGTTATACTTAATTGTTGCTAGGCTAAAATACAATAAAGAGTTAATAGTATCATTGTTGCTACAATCTAATATAATCAGGTAAAATTCCACAGAAGAATTGAGTCTTTTCATGAAGAAGAAGACGGATCCCATGACACTTAACGAGTTAATAGCATCATTGTTGTTAAGCTTAATCTTATACAATATAATATAATCAGGTAAAATTCCACAGAGGAATCGAGTCTTTTCATGAAGAAGTAATGGATCCCGTGACATCCCCCTCTTGAAAAGCGAGATTTCCCCATGTGTCTTTAAAAAGTTCAAATGATAGCTGAACAGAGTTCTACAATGATTGTTGTACCAATAGCAGCATGTATCAGGAATTTTTCGTTTTTCTGCGCTCCATTATTATTATCTTCACTTTAGTCATCAGCGGTGTAGTTTGTTGCAGTTGACGCTCTTATTATGAGAGCTATTGTGAGTAAAGCGGAAAAGGCAACATTAAATCAATGCATACATTTCATTTAATTATGCAAAATCATTCTGAGTCAGACTTCCCATGGCGGGTTTCATGATCAGATTCAGTTGTTGGGGTTCCGACGAATTTCATCAGTGGATTTCGTTTCCAATCATGTTGGTGGTCAAAGAGCCGGACCTTTGGTTTCCATGTTGGTTTTGGTTCGGGGCCTTGACAGCCATCGTGTTTCCAACTGTACCATGAAGTTTGTTGGACCATCCGTTTTGGTCTTTCATTCAGAATCCTCATTTTGTACTCATGGTAGTCTTTGAGATCCTGTTTGCGGTCTCTTTCGCATGCCATGTACAGGGATATTTTGTGTTGTCTCCAGAGTTCCCTCAGGAGGCAGTCATTGTATCCAGGTGGGTTCTTATATTCTCTTTCCGTCCATTTCCAATCATGGATCGGTGATGTATAAGTTACCACCATTTCTATGGCTTTAGGTGACCATGTCCATTTTGACCATTCGGTTATCATATCGATTTGTGGATGAGGTAACGGTCTGTTGGCTTCTCTGGTTACGTAATTGAACACGTCTTGTTTTATGTTGGATCTGAGCATGTTTAGGTCAGTTAGGTTTTCTTCATTCCGCTTTTGTAGTTTTGCAACATAGTTCAGACAGTCCACAAAGGTATATTTTCCTTTGGAGAGTATCATTAAGTGTTCAGCCAGGTTATGGCCTCTTCTACGGTCATACTGTACCATATATTCTTTTGAAAGGGGTGTTTGTCGAATGCATTCCCCTTTGATCAAATCTGGGTCTGGCAACATCTTTGTTGGTTTGCATACAGAAAGTAATATGTTCATATTCAATTCTTCGAATAGCATTGAGCAAAATGTGCATATTAGTCTCTGTGCCTTTTTACGTCCATTACAATTTAAACATTGTCCAATGTTGTGTTCTTTTAGAACTGTTCTTGGCTCAGTCCACCATCCGTATTCCGTGTGGTGTTGGTTTCTTTCTTTCTAGTTACCCATTCTTTAATTTTTGGATATTGATAAAGGAATATTGAGGTTGTTTTTTTTTCGCATAGATGTGATAGAGAATCGAGGAATAGGGAGAGAGAGCAGTTAAATGCGTGGCTACAGGGATGGTGCAGGAGGGAGGGATTCCGGTTTCTGGACAACTGGGGTTCTTTCTGGGGAAGGTGGGACCTCTATAAAAAGGATGGTCTACACCTGAACCTGAGGGGCACCAGTATCCCTGGGGGGAGGTTTGCTAGTGCTCTTTGGGAGGGTTTAAACTAACTCCGCCGGGGCATGGGAACCTGGACTGTAGCTTTAGGGTACAGGACCTTGAGTGTAGGGAGGTTATGAATAATGCAGCGATCTCGAAGGAGGGTGCCTGTAAACAGAAGGGTGGATTGAAGTGTGTATACTTCAATGCCAGAAGTATAAGAAATAAGGTAGGTGAACTTGCAGCGTGGGTTGGTACCTGGGACTTCGATGTTGTGGCCATTACAGAGACGTGGGCAGAACAGGGACAAGAATGGCTGTTGTAGGTTCCAGCGTTTAAATGTTTTTGTAGGATCAGACATGGGGGTAAAAAAGGGGGAGGTGTGGCATTACTTGTCAAAGATAGTATTACAGCAGTGGAATGGACGATGGAAGAGGACTTGCCATCTGAGGTAGTTTGGGCTGAGGTTAGAAATAGGAAAGGTGAGGTCACCCTGTTAGGTGTTTTCTACAGGCCTCCTAATAGTCCTAGAGAAGTAGAGGATAATATTGCGAGGATGATTCAGGAAAAGAGTGAAGGTAGCAGGGTGGTTGTTATGGGGGACTTTAACTTCCCAGATATTGACTGGGAGAGCTATAGCTCGAGTTCATTAGATGGGTCGGTGTTTGTCCAATGTGTGCAGGAGGGTTTCCTGACACAATATGTAGACAGGCCAACAAGAGGTGAGGCTATACTGGATTTGGTTCTAGGTAATGAACCAGGCCAGGCGTTAGACTTGGAGGTAGGTGAGCACTTCGGGGACAGTGACCACAACTCGGTGACTTTTACTTTAGTGATGGATAGGGATAAGTGTGCGCCGCAGGGCAAGAGTTATAGCTGGGGGCAGGGAAATTATGATGCAGTGAGGCATGATTTAGGATGTGTGGATTGGAAAAACAGGCTTCAAGAGAAGAACACTAATGAAATGTGGGGATTGTTCAAGGAGCAGCTACTACGTGTCCTCGATAAGTATGTACCAGTCAGGCATGGTGTAAAGGGCCTTGTGAGGCAGCCGTGGTTTAGTAAGGAATTGGAATCCCCTGTGAAAGGGAAGAAGGCGGCATATGTAAAGATGAGGCGTGAAGGTTCAGTTGGGGCGATAGAGAGTTATAAGGTAGCCAGGAAGGATCTAAAGAGAGAGCTAAGAGAAGCGAGAAGGGGACATGAAAAGTCTTTAGCTGGTAGGATTAGGGAAAACCCAAAGGCTTTCTATAGGTATGTCAGGAATAAAAGGATGACTAGGGTAGGTATCGGTCCAGTCAAGGATAGTAGTGGGAAGTTGTGTGTGGAGGCGGAGGAGATTGGAGAGACACTAAATCAATACTTTTCATCAGTATTCACTCAGGAACAGGACACTGTTGCTGATGTGAATATGGAATCACAAATGATTAGAATGGATGGCCTGGAAATATGCAGGGAAGAGGTTCTGGGAATATTGGAGAGGATGAAAATAGATAAGTCTCCTGGGCCTGATGGCATTTACCCTAGGATCCTCTGGGAAGCTAGGGAGGAGATAGCAGAGCCATTGGCCTGGATTTTTATGTCGTCATTGTCAACGGGAATAGTACCAGAGGACTGGAGGATAGCGAATGTGGTCCCCTTGTTCAAGAAAGGGAGTAGGGATAGCCCTAGTAACTATAGGCCAGTGAGTCTGACTTCAGTGGTGGGCAAAGTCTTAGAGAGAATGGTAAGGGATAAGATTTATGAACATCTGGATAGGAATAACGTGATCAAGGATAGCCAGCATGGTTTTGTGAAGGGCAGGTCGTGCCTCACAAACCTTATTGAGTTCTTTGAGAAGGTGACTAAGGAAGTGGACGAGGGTAAAGCAGTAGATGTTGTGTATATGGATTTTAGTAAGGCGTTCGATAAGGTTCCCCATGGTAGGCTAATGCTAAAAGTACGGAGGTATGGCATTGAGGATACATTAGAGGTTTGGATTAGGAATTGGCTGGCTGGAAGGAGACAGAGGGTAGTAGTTGATGGACTATGTTCATCTTGGAGTGCAGTTACTAGCGGTGTACCACAAGGATCTGTTTTGGGACCATTGCTTTTTGTTATCTTTATAAATGATCTAGAGGAAGGGCTTGAAAGCTGGGTAAGCAAGTTTGCGGATGACACAAAAGTCGGTGGAGTTGTGGATAGTGAGGAAGGAAGTGGTAGGTTACAGCGGGATATAGATAAGTTGCAGAGCTGGGCAGAAATGTGGCAAATGGAATTCAATGTAGCTAAGTGTGAAGTCATTCACTTTGGTAGGAGTAACAAGAAGATGGATTACTGGGCTAATGGTAGGCTACTTGGTAGTGTGGATGAGCAGAGGGATCTTGGTGTCCATGTACACAGATCTCTGAAAGTTGCCACCCAGGTAAATAGTGCTGTGAGGAAGGCATATGGTATACTGGGATTTATTGGTAGAGGAATTGAGTTCCGGAGTCCTGAGGTCATGTTGCAACTGTATAAGACTCTGGTGCAGCCTCATCTGGAGTATTGTGTGCAGTTTTGGTCGCCATACTATAGGAAGGATGTGGAGGCATTGGAACGAGTGCAGAGGAGGTTTACCAGGATGTTGCCTGGAATGGTAGGAAAATCTTATGAGGAAAGGCTGAGGCACTTGGGGCTGTTCTCATTGGAGAAGAGAAGGTTTAGGGGAGATTTGATAGAGGTGTATAAGATGATTAGGGGTTTAGATAGGGTCGACACTGAGAACCTTTTACCGCTAATGGAGTCAGGTGTTACTAGGGGACATAGCTTTAAATTAAGGGGTGGTAGGTATAGGACAGATGTTAGGGGTAGATTCTTTACACAGCGGGTTGTGAGTTCATGGAATGCCCTGCCAGTAGCAGTGGTGAACTCTCCTTCTTTATGGTCATTTAAGCGGGCATTGGATAGGCATTTGGAAGTTATTGGGCTAGTGTAGGTTAGGTAGGATTCGGTCGGCGCAACATCGAGGGCCGAAGGGCCTGTACTGCGCTGTATCTTTCTATGTTCTATGCAGAGGGTTTGTTGAGTTCCAGTAATGTAAGTTTTTGGTTCCATTTTGGTACACAGGTTTTCTGTGGTTTTGGTTTCTTCCAAGGTGGTAGCTGCTTGGACTTATTTTGTTTTTCTGGTTTAGCGTCACCCAGAGACGGGTCGCGTCTGTGTTTCAAAGGTTTGGTTTGGTTTTTAGTTTGGACAAACGAAGGTTTATCCTGGTTCGAGGTCTATGTTAAGACCGAATGACAGACAATTAATGTTTTTAGAATCAAGTGAATGGTAGCACAATAAATGGCCCATTCTGGTTCATAATTAAAAGATATGATTATGGTTGAGGAGATCAGTGTTAAAAACGATCCCCATTCTCCCTTAGTAATTTCAAATTTTCTTCGTTTAAATTCAAAGCCAATCATAATTGTGAGAATTAGTCCTATGCCTAGGGTCAAATGGACCCATTTATATTTTACCAAGCCCCAAAGGAGCTGGAGTCCTTTCAGAATGTTTCCTCCTATAATGGGTAGGTGGTGGCAGTAGGCGTCCCATAGACTTACGGGCATGACTACAGGGCTAAATTGTTCTTTCATATGGGAGAAAATACCACATTGGTTCGAGGAATTCCCGTTCCTTCACAATAGTTCAAAGTCCCAAGTAAGTCTTGGTTTTGTTTTCCCAGGAAGTCTAGGACTTCTTGGTATTTGGTTGTGGTTTCATCCATGCTTGCCGGTCGAGGAAGCAGAATGTGGTTTATTTTCGTTCTGGAATCAATCCCTTGATTAATGGCTTGAGAAATGGTCAAATTACGACCACAAACACCCAGAGTAGGATAAGTCCCACTAAGAGCGGTGTATGTTGTTCTAGGCCAAGCCATGATAGAATCCAATAAATCCAATCATAGATTTGCACCCAAATGTTTGCAGTAGTTTGTAATACTGACATAGTCCATGCATTAATATGCAAGTTATCATACCAATTTTTTCTTGATTCTTCTACACATATTTTTATCTCTTCCTGTAGAGTTTTTTGGTCAGCCTTCCTTTCTTTTGATATTAGTTTCTGGAAGGTCTTTAGCTTCTTGTCATCCGTTGGGCCCGAGAAGGTTATCTCCATCCATTGCTTTTCTGAATAGATGGTTAGCATTCTTTCAAAATGTTCTAGGTCAGGTTTGGGTTTTTCTATTTTTAGATTAATTTTTTCTGCCGGGTTCTTATAAGTTTCTCTGTTTTGTCTCATAATTTTGCCATTACATCCGACATGTCCTGTCATAACATTAAATTCTCCTGACTGGTTTGTTAGCCAGGTATTTCCAGATGGAAGTACTCTATCTGGCAATCTTTTTTAACATATTGAACCGTGTTATTATCACAGGGTTTTAATAGGATTAAATTAGAGAATTCGATCAGTTGAGGCTGATTGTTCATTTGAATACATTTTTCCTTTTTCAGCCACCCATTTTTTAGGCTTTGCCAAATTGGTTGTTTTATTTTAGTTTTGTAATTTTCGTTTGTGAGAATGGATTTGATCTTTACTAGTGAGATCTTTAGTTGCTGATCTTTGTTTTCCACGTGGGATCTGTATACCCTTGAGGTTAAATCAGCTGTAGTCCTGTTTTCTGTTCTTACGGTGTTATGCAACCATCGTCTAGTTATTACATTTAATTGATTTCTAAGGTCATTAAAGGCAATTTGCCAGGCTTGGTCTTTTTTGATTGTTATCACCTCTATTATTAGGTTTTTTGAGTTTTCCCATTGTATTTTCTGATTTTTGAATAAATCCTTAATATATGCTTCTGCCTGTTGTTGTCTATTATTATTATTATTATTATCATTATCGTTGCTGTTATTGCTTTTTTGATTTGTGGTTATCACCAGCCATCTATCAGGAGAAGATTGTTCCCAAAAGGTGGCATTCTGCTTTGTTTTGTAGCAGTACATCCTGCCCCAATGGTAGCAGTACAGAGTTGCATTTTCTACTTTTATTTCAGTTCCCTGTCTTTGTGGGTCTTTTAGGAAGTATTTTAATTTTTCCCAGTCTTGATATACTGATTTCCATTTAGATGTTTGATTTCCATCTGGGTTTTCTGCCTCAGTGTTATACTTTTTGGTATTATTTTCATCGTAATTATCATAAGGAACTTCATAAGTGTATCCACATTTAAATCTACCGTGTCTTATATATACTACTTTTCCTGAGTTGGGAATTTTGCAGGACCATGGTCCATGGGTTTCATTTCTTTTTGCTCTATTATCATTTGGGCGGTTTTGGAGGAGAGCATATTGTATCCTGATGGACTATAACATTGTGTGGCTTTATCGGTGCATCCAATTATATGGGTGTTATTTTTATAATAATAGTAACAGGATTCATTTGTTTGTCTCTTGTGGTTTACATCTTCCCATTCTTTCCATTTGGTCTCTTTAGGTAAGGATAATTCTGCTTCATACCCTAAGGCAAAGTGGTTACAGACATCTATATCTTGTCTGAATAACTTCGTAAAGTTTACTGGTTTCTTTAGTAATTCTCCTATTTCTTCTCTGGACTTGGATTGGTTAAAGATGGTAGGATCGCATATTATCAGTGTTTCGTTTTCTTTAAACATTTTCTTAAGGTAATAAGTCTCTAACCCCTGAACTTGCGTATTATCTTGTCTTAGTAGGGTGAGGTAAACCTGATCCGTGTCACCTGTGGCATTTCATCTTTGTCCTTGGTCACCTCCTTCTTGGTAGTGCCAAGTAGAGTTTGCATACAGTATTATCGGTTGGTGAGTGTTCATATTATTTAGGGGGTTGCCAATATTTGGATAGGAGCAGTTATGGTGGTTTTTCGATCCTGGACTCTGATAGTCTGAACGGTTATACGTTTTGTATAAACAGTAGAGCCATCTATCTCTCTCTGAGGTTTCTTCATTTGTTGTAACATTTTGTATACTATAAGATAGTAATTCGTCTATCCAATTTTGTATAAGATTATCTATTCTTTGATCTTATTCTTGGTTTTCATTCCGAAGCTCCTGTTTTAAGACTATTATGTCTAAGGTGTATGTGTGTCCTATAATTTCTTCTCCTATCATTTCTGCTGAGGGTCTTGGATCTGTCCAAGTTTCATATTTTTGAGCTTGCGCAACATTTATCGTAATTAGTCCTAACATTACTAGGGCCATGTTGGATAGGGTTAATCCTCCTATTATTAGAGGCATTCCTGCTGAATTTGTCGAGTTACTGTTGCTGTCGGGGTTATTACCTGTGTTATATTCCAGGCTGCGCTTTATTACTGCCTGAAGTATCCATCCTATAGTTAGAAAGGCTAATACTATAAATAGTAGGGTGTGTTGAACTATATTACACTTACAGCAGTGTTCTGCCGTGAGTTTCTTTTGTTTAATCGTCTTAGTCTCTTCTTTCTTGGGTTTTTTTTGATTTAAGTTTAGGAGGGTTTTTTACTTTTGGTATCCTTTTGCCTTTCCCTAATTGTCCTAACTCCATATTGTTCTGTTTTTGTTTTATTTTCTTTAAATATTTGTTTCCAATTTTTTTTCATTTCTGCTGTTTACATCTCTCTTGGAGGTTAAAAATCCCTCCATTTGTTCCCTGTGTTTCTCTTCTTCTCCTAAATATACAGCCATCCAATCTGCCATGTTCTTAGTCTTTGTTAACTGGTCTTATATTATCTACAGATAAAGTCCTTTCCTTACCTTCCTTCCCAACTGTCACTGTCCTATTTCCTACTTGGATTATCTGTTGAGGCAAATGATAGCGGGCTTTAAAGGCTCTTCCTGATTTATTTTGTTTTTTCTCTTGTACCCAATCTCCTACTTTAGGTTGCCAAAATTTTCTGTCTTCTTGAATTTTCTGTTCCCTTTGTTGTCTTAGTTCTTCTTTTTTAGTTTTTAGGAGATCTATCCATTCTTTTTTAAGTTTAGTTTGGGTTTCTATTTCAGGCTTATTTTCTGTATTCATTTGTACTCCATATCTCAAATAGTGCGGAGTTATATGGTTCTCTGCTCCTAAGAGATCTATGGGTGTGTTATTGATGGCCAGCTGCACCTCCTTCAACCATTGACTCCAACTACCACCGCGAGTGCACAATAATTTTGCCAAGGCTAGTTTGACATCTTGGTTTCTCCGTTCTACCTTTCCTGCCGATTCAGGATGGTAAGGTGTGCTAAACTCAAGCTGTATCCCATGAGCGGTACACCACATGTTAAAGTCCTGGTTTTTAAAGCCAGCTCCTTGGTCTGTATGAATTACTCTGGGAGGCCCGTTAGCGACCAGAATCAACTCACAAGCTTCTATAACATCTTGTGTCCTACAACTCTTTGTTGGGATCAGGGTGGTGAATCCGGTACATTCATCAATACATACTAGGCAATATTTATTCAGTCTTTTAAATGGCTTTTTCCTGTGAGAGGTTGGCAATGGGCCGATAAAATCCATTATCCATTTATCCCCGGGCTCCATATTTTGTGACCGAATAATTTTCGGTTCTTTTTTAGTTCCTCCCTTGATATTATATTTTAGGCAAGTTTTGCATTCATTACAATATCTTTTAACTTCTGCATTCATCCCAGGCCACCAGTATTTCTGCTTTAGGTGTGACTGAGTGGTTTTTATTCCTGGATGCACGGCCCCTAAGCCTTCGTGGGCCGTCTTGATAAGTTCTTTTCTCCCTTTCCTAGGGGGTATTATCTTAGCCTGTTCTGTGGTTTGATCTTTAAATTTGGTTTTGACTACCCCATCAGATTCTTCCCAGTAGTCCTGATTTTTAGGGTATCCTTTTACTTCCTTGCCCTGAAGTAAGTCTTCCAATTCTTTGTCCTGATTCTCTTTTTTCATTTGCCTAGTTATTACTCTTATTTTATATTCTTTTCCCAAACTTGCGGCTTTGGCTGCTCGGTCAGCTAGATCATTTCCTTTTTTGTGTTCACCTTCTTTCTGGTGTCCTCTGACATGTATTACTTTTACATTTGGGAGGTTTTCTTTTAATCTAGCTATTTCTTCCCGTATTTGTCTATATTGTATGGGGTGATTCCTACAATCATGGAATCCTTTTTCACTCCATTTATCTAGTTCCTCGTTATAGCCTCTACTGGCATAAAAGCTATCTGTACAAACGAGAATTTGGAGTTCTGCAGGAAATTGGCTTGCTTCTTTTAAGGCTAATTCTAACGCCTTTACTTCTGTTTTCTGGGCTGAACCTCCCAGTGGTCCTTTTGTTTCTAAGACCTTTTCTTCTTGGAACTCATTGTTTAGTTTTGTACCGATTACTATTCCTATTCCTGTTAATTTTTCTTCTTTACCTTGTTTATCCAGGCCTCTTTGGGCACTACCATCTGTATAGATGTACATATCTGGATTGAATTCAGTTTTTTCTTCAGTAGCAGCTAGTTTATATTTCGGTGTCCACCAAGTATCTGTTTTTCCTGTAAGGGGCTGTATTTCTATAGTGGGGTCAGCTAGTAGGATATCCCATTTTTCATACCTGGCCGAGTGGACCCTTTGGCTCCTTTCTATTTTTTGTTGTTTGGATTGTAATTCTGCCAATTCCGTGAGGATAATTATCTTTCCTTCCCCTTGGATTTTTCTGATGGGTTCCACTGCTCTAGTTATGGCTACCCATGTTTTTTCTAATTTTGGGTATTTCCTCTCTGTTTCTGTAAAGTTTAAAGAGATATATTGGAAGGGTTTGTTCTGTCCTTGACTGGTTACTCTTACGGTGGCACTTTCTTGCCCTATAATTACTTCTAGTGTAATGTCTTTCCCTGGTTCATGCTTTCCCATGTTTTCTGCTTTATTTAATTGGTTGATTAGTTCATTTAGGTTATTTTGATCTTCTTCAGTCCATGAGAATACTTTCTCAGTTAGTTTTTTGTACAGGGGTTTAGATATTTCTGCATATCCTGGGACAAAGTCTCTGGCATAGTTACATAGGCCTAATATTGCTTGTAATTCTTTAATTTTGGTAGGAGGTTGAATATCAGCTATTTTTTCACTGTATTCTTCAGTTAGTCCTTTCCCTTCATTGGTTATTTCCACTCCTAAGTATTTTACCTTTTCTCTGGCGATCTGGGATTTTGCTAGTCCAATTATATATCCCTTATGGTACAGGTGTTCCATTATTCTATGTAGGCAGGCAAAATGTTCTTCTAGGTCACCATGAGTGATATAAATATCATCTACATAGCATTCTATTTGTCCTGGCGGAGCTAAGTTTTGTACTGTTTTTCTGACTTCTGCAGAAAATATTACTGGGCTGTTTAGGTATCCCTGAGGGAGTCTGGTCCAAACTAATTGTCTCCCTAGGGTGTCTGTTATGGCTGTATATGGCCACTCTTCTTTTGGGATTGGATGACTCCAAAATCCATTTGATAAGTCTAGGGTAGTTTTATATTTCTCCCTTCTTAAGGTATTCAGTGTAGTCTGAGCTCCTTTAAAGTATGACGAGAAGGGCACTGATCCTGAATTCAAGTCTCGGTAGTCACAGACAAGTCTGTACTTTCCTGGCTTATCAGGCTTTGGTATTCCAATTATGGGTGTATTGTATGGGGATCCTTTTTCTATTAGGACTCCCTGTTCCTCAAGTCTTTCTATGACTTTTTGGATTTCCCTAGCTATCTCTGGTTTGTTGATGCCATACTTCTTTTTGATTTTGAAGTGTCCCATTCCTGTGGGAGTGGGATCAATGTTTAGACTACCGCAATGGTATGAGTCTTTTTGCCAGATTTCCCAGTGAGTTTGCACTAGGTGTTTTATTTTTGCTCTGATTTTGGGGTTGCTTTCTTTATCTAAAATTTCTTTTAAGTCTTCTGTTCTTTTGTCTTCTGTTTGTTCTAGTAGTTTGTGTCTTTTAATGTCTTCCCATCCTAATATTACTGGTTCTCCCTGGTCTTTTAGACCTTCTATAATTAGAGCTTTAGTCTCTATTTGTTTTCCATTTTTTAGGATTAATTTGATTTTTCCTACATCTGCCCATTTTACAGGTGCTCCTATGCCCTGATAAGGTTCTGTTCCTACTTTTGGTATGTTTAGTTTTTCTGCCAAACTTTTGTCCATTAATGACATTTCTGCCCCTGTGTCTAGCATTATTGTGAGCCATTGCTGTCTGTGGAGTTTATATTCCTCTATTTTTCCTTGTTCTTGAGGGTAGCATGGTTCTGCTGCTGTCTGTCTGGGTTTTCTCACCATCCCTGTCTGGTGGATTCTTTGCCCTTCTGTATTCCTTTCGTCCCCTTGTGCTTGCACTCTGGCTGATCCAGAGGTTATTGCTTGTCCCTGACTGTTTCTGGGTCTCAGGTTGTATCGTTCTTGTTGAACTTGTCCATTTGGAGGCCTAGGTCTAAAATTTTGTTGGGGTGGCCTATATTCCCGAGGTTGTTGTGGTTGCTGGGCTGGCTGTAGTGGAGGTTGGTATCCCCCTCTAGCTCTTGGGTCTTGATAATTCGGAATGGGGTTTCTCCCTAAATAGTTTGGGCTTACTCCTGGAATTGGTCTAGGAGGTAGCTGCTGTCGGGGAGGTCCCTGGTTTCTGGGTTGGACTTTTTCCACTACCTGAACCAATGGTTCATATTGGGGTCGGTATGTCCATGGTTTTCTTTGGTTTTGTTGGCGTCCTTGCGCCTTGGATTTCTGGGTTTCTGATTTAGGTTTTTCTGATTTACTTTCCTTGGCTTCTGGTTGAGGTCCATGGGGATTTTGTTTTCCTATTCTATCTAGGGATAGATTGAGGACTTCTCCTAAGTTGATTAATTCTTGTCTGAATACTTGCCATGGGTTTTGTCCCTGTCCTAGTGCTCTGTTTGTGGCTTCCCTGAGCCTGTTTGCATTGCCTTCGTTCTGGAATTGTCTGAATAATTGCGACCTGACTTGGACATAGTTTATTTCTAGATCTTCAGTGGATTGTGCTACCTGGAGCATTGTTCTCCCTGATTCCAGGAGTGTTTTGAATATCTTGTTGGCTGCTTCTGCTCTTTGGGTTCCATATACCCGGTTGTGGGCTTCATGGAGTATGGTAACTAGATTTATGGTGGTGTGCGGTTCCTGATCTAAAGCAGGACAATCCAGGGCTTTAAATAAATCTGAATTTTCTTGGGGGGTTAGTCCTTCCAAGAAGGCTTTTAGTTTTTCAAAATGTTGAATTATATATTTTATTGCTGCTCTGTCATCTGAGGGAAAGTCTAGGAAGCAGATTTTAAAATTCTTCAGTGAGGGATCACCGTACACACGGCGGGCTGCTACCGGTTGTGGTGCTTGCCCGGCTTGTCCGGGCCTGGGATTATTGATTAGCCATCGGGCTTTTTCTACAGCATGTTGCGCCACTAGGACTTGTGCTGCTACTCTATTTAGTTGGGGTATTTGGAGCACTCTGTCTGCTGCCACTATAATTTGCTGAGCTATATCTTCTGCCCAGGCATGTTCTGACATGCCTGGTACTAGCGGTACTTCTCTTCCCCTTAGGTCTGTTTCTCTTCTAATTACTGTTACCGTATGTTGAGCTGGTAGAACGCCAGCGGTATGCTGGTGGGCTGGTTCTAGGGGGTTTCCAGTTCCATCTGCTGGTATACATCCATCATAGTGATGGTGAGTTCCATCTACATATTCTATTCTGAACCTGTATCGGAGTCTTGCTGCTATAGGTTCTCCATTGAGTCTGTTTAGTCCTTCTAGGACTGACTCATCTGCCCTCAGTCTTACCTCCTGACCTCTTAGGTTAGGTGGGGAGACTATATTGTCGTTTCCTGCTGCGACTATTTCTGCCCAATCATTTCTAAAATAATAGGCAGGTATATTGGCCATTTTCTTTTTCTTTTTGAGGGGCTTTTATTTTTTTTTGTACTATTTGCTATATCCCTGCAGAAGGAGTTTATTTGGTGACAAAGATAATATTTACGCCGTGAGGTTCAAGATAGTGCAATCTCTCGAGCCCCACGTTGGGCGCCAATTGTTATGTTATTCAGGTGGATATCCTCAATAGGTATGGGTTACTACTGGATTAAACTACAGTACCTCGGGCATATACCTGAGGCCGTTACCTGTCAAGTTTACCAGTGGTCCCTATTGACTGTATGGTCCTGATAGCTACAAACTCGGCTGGGTTTATCGCAGGTCTCTAGGTCCCTTCAGTTTATCCTTTCACCTAGGAGTGAGAGGGATTCACTTTAAGTCAATCCTAATGCCTTCTCAGCTAAGTTCTAGACTTAACATACCAACACAAAGGTAAACATATCTTATCAAATAAAGGTTCGGCGAATACGAAGTGTGTGGTGTAAAATATAATAGAAATTTATCACTATAATAAGTTGAATACTCACAATCAGATGTTCTCAGTTAATCACAATCGTTACAGCCTTTTTGAATGTTCTTAAAAGATACCTAGGATAAAAGCAGAGCTTAATACCTGAGTGTCCCAAATGGGATCTTCTTAGACTAGCGTGTTTCAGCTAGTTGGTTCAGATGGATCTTTTTCAGGCTAGAATGCAGTGCCTCAACCGAGAATCTTTTAGGCAGGCGTATTTCAGCAAGCTCTTAGCCGTCCGTATGTTTCATCCGATCGGTCTGTATTTTGCACAAATGTGTCTTTTCTGCAAGCCTGGTGGTTC
Source organism: Hemiscyllium ocellatum (assembly GCF_020745735.1). Lineage (NCBI taxonomy): Eukaryota > Metazoa > Chordata > Chondrichthyes > Orectolobiformes > Hemiscylliidae > Hemiscyllium > Hemiscyllium ocellatum. The sequence goes on along the minus strand of NC_083422.1, from coordinate 63,155,994 downwards.
AGAGGATCTGCAGTTAAGCCGAGATGGTTGGGTGACTCATTGTCTGTGTTTCAAGACAAGAGTGAGTTCTGTCTGTTTTAGCTCTGCTTTATATCCCTTACAGTCTAAGTTAAGCAATTACATCATTTGTTTAAAGAACTGGAATCTCAAACTGTGCCACGGTCAGCATTGTTTAAAGGTCGCGTTAAACACTTAATTAGCTGAGAAAACAATAAGTAGCTGATAAGTAGCTGGTAAAGAGCAGCTGCCACGTAGTCATAGTTATACTTAATTGTTGCTAGGCTAAAATACAATAAAGAGTTAATAGTGTCATTGTTGCTACAATCTAATATAATCAGGTAAAATTCCACAGAAGAATTGAGTCTTTTCATGAAGAAGTAGACGGATCCCATGATACTTAACGAGTTAATAGCATCATTGTTGTTAAGCTTAATCTTATACAATATAATATAATCAGGTAAAATTCCACAGAGGAATCGAGTCTTTTCATGAAGAAGTAATGGATCCCGTGACAATCCTTCATCACTATTCACAACTCCACTGACCTTTGTGTAGTCTGCAAATTTACTAACCCACCCTTCTACGTCCTCATCCAGGTCATTTACAAAAATGACAAACAGCAGTGGACCCAACACCGACGCTTGCAGTATACCACTAGTAACTGGATTCCATTTCCCATTAACCACCACCCTCTGTCTTCTTTCAACAAGCCAATTATTGATCCAAACCGCTATATCTCCCACAATCCCATTCCTCTGCATTTTGTACAATAGCCTACTGTGGAAACCTTACCGAACGCCTTGCTGAAATCCATATACACCACATCAACCGGTTTACTCTCATCTACCTGTTTTGTCACCTTCTCAAAGAACTCAATACGGTTTGTGAGGCATGACCCACCCTTCATAAGACCATGCTGACTATCCCTAATAAAATTATTCTTTTCTAGATGATTATAAATCCTATCTCTTATAACCTTTTCCAATACTTTACCAACAACTGAAGTAAGGCTCACTGGTCCATAATTACCAGGGCTGTCTCTACTCCCCTTCTTGAACAGCGGAATCACATTTACTATCCTCCAGTCTTCTGGCACTATTCCTGTAGACAATGGCGATTTAAAGATCAAAGCAAAAGGCTCGGCAGTCTCCTCCCTGGCTTCCCAGAGGATCCTAGGATAAATCCCATCCGGCCCAGGGGACTTATGTATTTTCACACTCTGCAGGATTTCTAATACCTCCTCTTTGTGAACCTCAATCCCACCTAGTCTAGTAACCTGTATCTCAGTATTCTCCTCGACAATATTGTCGTTTTCTAGAGAGAATACTGTTGAAAAATATTCATTTAGTGCTTCCCCTATATCCTCTGACTCCACACACAACTTCCCATTCCCATTTTGGTGTCCATGTACACAGATCTCTGAAAGTTGCCACCCAGGTAAATAGTGCTGTGAGGAAGGCATATGGTGTACTGGGCTTTATTGGCAGAGGAATTGAGTTCCGGAGTCCTGAGGTCATGTTGCAGTTGTATAAGACTCTGGTGCGGCCTCATCTGGAGTATTGTGTGCAGTTTTGGTCGCCATACTATAGGAAGGATGTGGAAGCTTTAGAACGAGTGCAGAGGAGGTTTACCAGGATGTTGCCTGGAATGGTAGGAAAATCTTATGAGGAAAGGCTGAGGCACTTGGGGCTGTTCTCATTGGAGAAGAGAAGGTTTAGGGGAGATCTGATAGAAGTGTATAAGATGATTAGGGGTTTAGATAGGGTAGATACTAAGAACCTTTTACCGCTAATGGAGTCAGGTGTTACTAGGGGACATAGCTTTAAATTAAGGGGTGGTAGGTATAGGACAGATGTTAGGGGTAGATTCTTCACACAGCGGGTTGTGAGTTCATGGAATGCCCTGCTCGTATCAGTGGTGAACTCTCCTTCTTTATGGTCATTTAAGCGGGCATTGGATAGGCATTTGGAAGTTATTGGGCTAGTATAGGTTAGGTAGGATTCGGTCGGCGCAACATCGAGGGCCGAAGGGCCTGTACTGCGCTGTATCCTTCTATGTTCTATGTACTATCCCTAATTGGCCCTAATCTTACTCTCGTCATTCTTTTATTCCTTAATTACCTATAGAAAGCCTTAGGGTTTACCTTGATCCTATCCACCAACAACTTCTCATCTCTCCTCCTGGCTCTTCTGAGCTCTCTCTTTAGGTCTTTCCTGGCTAACTTGTAACCCTCAAGCGCCCTAACTGAGCCTTCACATCTCATCCTAACATAAGCCTTTTTCTTTCTCTTGATCAGAGATTCCACTTCCTTCGTAAACCACAGCACCCGCGCTCTACAGCTTCCTCCCTGCCTGACAGGTACATACTTATCTAGGACACACAGGAGCTTTTCATTTAATAAGCTCCACATTTCTAATATGCCAATCCCCTGCAGTTTCCTTCCCCATCCTATGCTTCCTAAATCTTGCCTAATCGCATCGTAATTGCCTTTCCCCTAGCAGTAGCTCTTGCCCAGTGGTATACACCTATCCTTTACTATCACTAGAGTAAACATAACAGAATTATGATTGCTATCACCAAAGTGCTCACCTACTTCCAAGTCTAACACCTGGCCGGGCTCATTACCCTGTACCAAATCTAATGTGGCTTTGCCCCTTGTTGGCCTGTCTACATATTGTGTCAGGAAGCCCACCTGCACACACTGGACAAAAACTGACACATCTATAGTATTGTACTATAGTGTTCCCAGTCAATATTTTGAAAGTTGAAGCCCCCCATGACGACTGCCCTGTCTTTCTCCCTCATCCTAAGCCTAACCCTGACCCTATCTTTTAATATACAACACAGAACAGTGTAGCAAAGCACAGGCCTTTCATTCCCCGATGTGGTGCCAAACTTTTATCCTACTCTAAGATCAAACTAACTTATATATCCTTCATTTTACTATCTTCCATGTGCCTAACTAAGAGTTGCCAAAGGCTCGGCAGTCTCCTCCCTGGCTTCACAGTATTCCAAGTGCGGTCTAACCAAAGTTTTATAGAGCTGCAACAAGATCTCACGACTCTTAAACTCAATCCCCCTGTTAATGAAAGTGAAAACACCTATGCTTCCTTAACAACCCTATCCACTTGGGTGGCCATTTTAAGGGATCTATGTACCTGCACACCAAGATCCCTCTGTTCATCCACACTGCCAAGAATCCTGTCTTTAATCCTGTACTCAGCTTTCAAATTCGATCTTCCAAAATGCATCACCTTGCATTTATCCAGGTTGAACTCCATCTGCCACCTCTCAGCCCATCTCGGCATCCTGTCAATGTCCTGCTGCAGCCTACAACAGCCCTCTGTACTGTCAACGACAGCTCCAACCCTTGTGTCATCTGCAAACTTGCCGACCCATCCTTCAATCCCCTCAGCCAAGTCATTAATAAAAATTACAAACAGTAAAGGCCCAAGGACAGAGCCCTGTGGAACACCACTCACCACTGACTTCCAGGAAGAATATTTTCCTTCTACTACCACTCGCTGTCTTCTGTTGGCCAGCCAATTCTGTATCCAGACAACTAAGCTCCCCTGAATCCCATTCCTCCTGACCTTCTGAATGAGCCTACCATGGGGAACCTTATCAAATGCCTTGCCGAAGTCCATATACACCACATCCACAGCTCGACCCTCATCAACGTTTCTAGTCACATCCTCAAAAAACTCGATGAGGTTTGTGAGGCATGACCTGCCTCTCACAAAGCCGTGCTGATTGCATTTAATCAAGCCATGCTCTTCCAGATGGTCATAAATCCTATCCCTCAGAATCCTTTCTAACACCTTGCAGACGACAGACATGAGATTTACTGGCCTGTAATTGCCGGGGATTTTCCTATTTCCTTTCTCGAAGAGAAGAATTACATTTGCTTCTCTCCAGTCCTCAGGTATGACTCCGGTGGAGAGCGAGGATGAAAAGATCTTCACAAGTGGCGAAGCAATTACATTTCTCGTTCCCAAAGCAGCTGAGGACAAATCTGGTCCAGGCCTGGCGACTTGTCAATCTTAATGTTTGACAAAATTTTCAGCACATCAGCTTCCTCTATCTCTATCCATTCCAGCATGCGCACCTGCTCTTCAAAGGTTTCATTCACTACAAAGTTTGTTTCTTTCATAAAGACAGAAGCAAAAAACTCATTTAGGGCTTCCCCTACCTCCTCAGACTCCACTCACAAATTCCCTATGCTATCCCTGATCAGCCCTACTCTTTCTTTGACCATTCTCTTATTCTTCACGTAAGTGTAAAATGCCTTTGTGTTCTCCCTAATCTGTTCTGCCAAGCCTTTCTCGTGCCTCCTCCTGGCTCTCCTCAGACCATTTTTGAGCTCCTTCCTTGCCTGCCTGTAATCCTGTAGAGCTGAGCTTGACCCTAGCTTCCTCCACCTTACGTAAGTTATCTTTTTCCTTTTGACGAGAAGCTCTCGTCATCCAAGGTTCTTTTATCTTATCACTTCTTGTCTGTCTCAGAGGGACATATTTATTCATCACTTGAAACAACTGTTCCTTGAACAGTCTCCACATGATTGTCACTTCATTGTAGTTCCCTTTATTTATGTTAAACACAGTTGTTTCTGACTGCAACTTTCTCATTCTCGAACCAAATTTTAAATTCTATCATGTTGTGATTACTCCAACCTAGGGAATCATTTCTTCTGAGCTTATTGGGTAAATCTGCCTCACTGCTCACTTCTGCATCCAGGATAGTCTGCACACACCATGTTTGGCTTCACAACATATTGCTCTAGGAAACTGTTCCGAATGTTTTTTAAAGAACACAGAACATAGAACATTACAGTGCAGTGCAGGCTCTTCGGCCCTCAAAGTTGTGGCAACCTGTGGAACCAATCTGAAGCCCACCTATCCTACATTATTCCATTTCCATCTATATGTCTATCCAATGATCATTTAAATACCCTTCAAATTGGTGAATCTACTACTGTTGCAGGCAGTGATTTCTATGCCCCTTTAAGCTGGAAAAGCACAGCAGGTCAGGCAGCATCCAAGGAGCAGGAAACTGACCCGCTGTCCTTTTCCAGCACTCTCATCTAGACTCTGATCTCCAGCATCTGCAATCCACACTTTCGCCTAATGGATAAGATGGGCTGAGTGGTCCCCCTTCTGTGCTGTATCGCTTCTATGGTCTCTATGATTCTATCTCATCTGTGCTGCAAAGGAACTTGGAGTGGGAGGGGAAAGATCCAGCTGTCATGGTCCATGGAGGTACCAATGGTATAGGGACAATGAGGAAATAGGCTGCTGAGGGAATATGAGGTGCTAGGGACCAATTTAAAATGCAGAACCAAAAGGTAACAATCTCCGGAATACTACCTGAGCCACAAACTAATTGGCACAGGGACAATAAGATTAAAGAGCTAAATGTGTGACTGAAAGATTGGTGTGGGAGAAACAGATTCAAATTCATAAGATATTGGCATCAAAAGTGGGCAAGGAGGCAACTGTTCTGATGGGATGACTCCTCCTGAATTGTGGCCGATGGAGTTCAACCTGGATAAATGCAAAGTGATTCATTTTAGAAGGTCGAATTTGAATGCTGAATACAGGGTTAAAAACAAGATTCTTGGCAGTGTGGAGGAACAGTGGGATCGTGGGGTTCATGTACATAGATCCCTCAAAGTTGTCACCCAAGTTGATAGGGTTTTTAAGAAGGTGTATGGTGTTTTGGCTTTCATTAACAGGGGATTGAGTTTAAGAGCCGCGAAGTTTTGCTGTAGCTGTATAGAACCCTAGTTAGACCACACTTTGAATATTATGTCCAGTTCTGATCATTTAATTATAGGAAGGATGTAGATGATTTAGAGAGGGTGCAGAGGAGAATGGCCAGAATGTTGCCTGGATTGGAGGGCTTGTCTTATGACGAGAAGTTGAGCGAGCTAGAGCTTTTCACCCTGGACAGAAAAAAGAAAAGAGGCAACTTGATAGAGGTGTACAACGTAATGAGAGACCTAGATAGAGTAGATAGCCAGAGACTTTTCCCCAGGGCAAAAGCTATCACAAGGGGTCATAATTTTAATGTGATTGAAGGAAAGTATAAAGAAGATGTCAGAGGTAGGTTCTTTTCGCAGAGAGTGGGGTGTGTGTGGAATGCATTGCCAGCGGTGGTGGTAGAGTCAGAAACAATAGGGATGTTTAAGCGACTGCTGGACAAGCACATGGATGGCAGTAAGTTGAGGAGTGTGTAGATTAGGTTGATCTTAGATTAAGATAAATGCTTGGCACATCATTGAGGACTGAAAGGCCTGTACGATAAGACCATAAGACCATCAGGCATAAGAGTGGAAGTAAGGCCATTCTGCCCATCGAGTCCACTCTGCCATTCAATCATGGCTGATGGGTATTTCAACTCCACTTACCCGCATTCTCCCCATAGCCCTTAATTCCTTGTGACATCAAGAATTTATCAATATCTGCCTTGAAGGCATTTAGCGCCCCGGCCTCTACTGCACTCTGCGGCAATGAATTCCACAGGCCCACCACTCTCTGGCTGAAGAAATGTCTCCGCATTTCTGTTCTGAATTGACCCCCTCTAATTCTAAGACTGTGAACATGGGTCCTAGTCTCCTCGCCTAACGGAAACAATTTCCTAGCGTTCACCCTTTCCAAGCCATGTATTATCTTGTAAGTTTCTATTTAATCTTCTAAACTCCAATGAATACAATCCCAGGATCCTCAGCCGTTCCTCGTATGTTAGACCAACCATTCCAGGGATCATCCATGTGAATCGCCGCTGGACACGTTCCAGTGCCAGGATGTCCTTCCTGAGGTGTGGGGACCAAAACTGGACACAGTACTCCAAATGGGGCCTAACCAGAGCTTTATAAAGTCTCAGTAGCACAATGGTGCTTTTATATTCCAACCCTCTTGAGATAAATGACAACATTGCATTCGCTTTCTTAATCACGTACTCATCCTGCATGTTTACCTTTAGAGAATCCTCGACTAGCACTCCCAGATCCCTTTGTACTTTGGTTTTGCAAATTTTCTCACCGTTTAGAAAATAGTCTATGCTTTTATTCTTTTTTCCAAAGTGCAAGACCTCGCATTTGCTCACGTTGAATTCCATCAGCCATTTCCTGGACCACTCTCCCAAACTGTCTAGATCCTTCTGCAGCCTCCCCACTTCCTCAGTACTACCTGCCTGTCCACCTAACTTCGTATCATCAGCAAACTTCGCTAGAATGCCCCCAGTCCCTTCATCTAGATCATTAATATATAATGTGAACAGCTGCGGCCCCAACACTGAACCCTGCGGGACACCGCTTGTCACCGGCTGCCATTCCGAAAAAGAACCTTTTATCTCAACTCTCTGCCTTCTGTCAGACATCCAATCCTTAGTCCATACCAGTAGCTCACCTCGAACACCATGGGCCCTCACCTTGCTCAGCAGCCTCCCGTGTGGCACCTTATCAAAGGCCTTTTGGAAGTCTAGATAGACCATATCCACTGGGTTTCCCTGGTCTAACCTACTTGTCACCTCTTCAAAGAATTCCAACAGGTTTGTCAGGCATGACCTGCCCTTACTAAATCCACGTTGACTTGTTCTATTCAGACTCTGCTGTTCCAAGAATTTAGAAACCTCATCCCTAATGATGAATTCTAGAATTTTACCAACAACCAAGGTTAGGCTAATTGGCCTATAATTTTCCATCTTTTGTCTTGCTCCTTTCTTGAACAATGGGGTTACAACAGTGATCTTCCAATCATCCGGGACTTTCCCTGACTCCAGTGACTTTTGAAAGATCTCAACCAATGCTTCCGCTATTTCCTCAGCCACCTCTCTCAGAACTCTAGGATGTAGCCCATCAAGGCCAGGAGATTTGTCATTTTTAAGACCTTTTAGCTTTTCTAGCACTTTCTCTTTTGTAATGGCAACCATACTCAACTCAGCCCCTGACTCCATTTAATTGTTGGGATATTACTCATGTCTTCCACTGTGAAGACTGATGCAAAGTACTTGTTAAGTTCTCCTGCTATTTCCTTATCTCCCATCACTAGGCTTCCAGCATCAGTTTGAAGTGGCCCAATGTCTACTTTTGTCTGTCGTTTGTTCCATTTCCAATAGTACTGGCTAGCCTACCTTCATATTTGATCCTCTCCTTCCTTATTACTCTCTTTGTTATCCTCTGTTTGTTTTTGTAGCCTTCCAAATCTTCTGATTTCCCACTGTTCTTGGCCACTTTATAGGATCTCTCTTTTTCTTTAATACGTTTCCTGACTTCCTTTGTCAGCCATGGCTGTCTAATCCCTCCCCGGATAACCTTTCTTTTCTTGGGGATGAACCTCTGTACAGTGTCTTCAATTATACCCACAAACTCCTGCCATTTTTGCTCTACTGTCTTCCCTGCTAGGCTCTGCTTCCAGTCTATTTTTGTCAGTTCCTCTCTCATGCCCTCATAATTACCTTTATTTAACTCTAACACCATTACATCCGATTTTGCCTTCTCGCTTTCAAACTGCAGACTGAACTCTACCATATTATGATTACTGCTTCCTAAGGGTTCCCTTACTTTAAGATCTTTGCTGTACTGTGCTGTACTGTTCTATGTTCAATGAATCATGCTTTGACCAGAGTCCTGGTGAACAGCATAACTAGGCCTGTAGATAGGGCGTTAAACAAAATAGCGTGTGAGGTTAGGGTGGGGGATGTATTGAAATGAGAAAAGCAAAGACAAAGGAGAGGGTTGGATTGCAGGTTAATGATGCAGCTGATTGTTACCAGAAAATAAAAGGAAGGGACAAAATATGTGACTAACATATAGCACCAAGGAAGTATAAAAGTGGAGAGAAATTTGATAATAGAACAAACTTTGTATCTTAATGAACAAAGAGTTTGGCACAAGTTAGATGAGATTAGAAAGAGCATCTGGGTGATTTTGGGTTGGTATGGACAAGATGATCTAGCTCCTCGGATGCTGCTTGACCTTCTGCGCTTTTCCGGCACCACACTTTTTAACTCTGATCTCCAGTCCTCACTTTCTCCACCAGGCTTTGAGACTCTTGACCCTGGTCATGGAGAACAGTGCCTATGCTATGACATTTATTACAATAACATTTCTCTTTTCTTCCCCTGTTGAATAGCTCCCTGCACCATGGTGCTATAATCAGTTTGTTCATCCTCCCTACAGCCCCTACACTCATCCACACAGGGAGCAAGAATCTCAAACCTGTTAGACAAGCTCAAGGGCTCGGGCTCCTTCTGCAGTACCTCCTGGATTCTATCTGCCTCACAGCCTACTGCCCCTGACCACTGACTGAATTTGACATCATTAATTTAATGGGTGTGGCAGCCTCCTGAAACAGTGAGCAGGTAACTCTTCCCCTCCCTGTTCAAAACTTATACTCCAGCTAATCAACTTGAGTTCCTCAAGCAACCAACCCTTATTAAGGATGTAGTCATTATGAACCACAATGGAGTTGACTAGCACCCACATGATTCAGGTACAACACATTACCTGGTCCTCTATTCTGTTTACTTAGTTCTTAAGTTGTTTATGTTTGTAAAAAATCCTGCTAGTCCTTTAGTTATTAATCTGCAAGATGTTTATATCTTATTTGCTTTTAATTTGAAATTAACTTATAATAGACAATCAAATGAGCAGCTATTACCAAGCAATCAACTTAAGGTTTTCCTGTGATGTCATTCCTTGTATTGTCCTGGGCTCCCAATTCTGAGCTTCAATCGATCCCGTAAAGAAGGCCTTACAAAGGCCCTATGAACCAAAGCAAAGCTCCTCTGCATTGAATGCCCATGTTGCCACAAACTCCCAGAAATATACATTCACTTGGGCTGTGCCTCAATCCAGATGTGATCGCTCCTTCCTGATTGTGTAAAACTCACTGAGCCATTTACTTCATAAAAAATGAAATTAGTTCACCTGAGCACCTAGTTGCAAAAATCTGAAAGGAAATAAAAAAAACAGTAAAGATACCCTTGGCTCCCTTGTGACCAACTATCTCTTTAAACCTTTCTCTTTGCCAACCTCTCCACTGAGCTTACCAAAGCTCCTTCGATAGCATATTCCTAACTGGTGACCTCTGGAACCTAGAAGGACAAAGATGTTTTGGAGCACCACCACTTGCAAGTTCCCCACCAAGCCACACACTATCCAGAATCCACAAAAGCTGGTCCAGCTAATATTGACCACATTCTTTGAAAAATTAAGGACCAGGCCTCCTATAACATTTCTGTGAAGTTTTTGCCTGAACTACCATCAGAACTATAGAAATTCTATCACAGGATACAGCACAAGAGAACAAAACTTGGGAAAGAAACACTAAAGGGATAAAGGCAAAATACTGTTGGAACTTCTGGAAATCTGAAACAAACACAGAAAATGTTGGAGAAACTCAGCAGGTCTGGCAGAAACAGAAGTTTCAAATCCAGTATGACTCTTTAGAACCCCTTCAGACACAGTCAACAGAAGCAGATCTGCATCCCATAAATGAATAATAAAAAGATGGAGATAGTTATAGTAATATTTACTTGTAGGCTTACATGGCTAATCTTATTAAAGTAACAATCTCTTGGATAACTGATGAGTACAGTTTTTGTGGTATGCCATTTGTAGCATCTGTATAGCTCTCGGTCTTCAATAAATTATGATGTGGAGCTGGTTTTGGACTGGGGTGGACAAAGTTAAAAATCACACAACACTAGGCTATAGTCCAACAGGTTTATTTGGATGTACAAACTTTTGGAACTTTGGCCCTTCATCAGGCAACTAGTGGAGCAGGATCGTAGGACACAGAATTTATAGCAAAAGTGTCATAAAACTAATGAGATATGTTGAACAAACCTTGATTGCTGTTAAGTCTTTCATCTTTTAGAATGGGTTGCAGATTTTGGCTCATTAATACGTAAATCCCAGAACTACTTTCAAGTCACATTTCTGTGGTAACTTAAGGTTTTATGAAAAAAATTGACAGCTCAGCTCAGACAATGCATTGAAGGTGTGATGTTAGAGTCTATACGTGCTCCAATCTTGAGTCAGACTGGTTGTTAACAGTATTCTAGGTTTGTTCAATATATTGCATCAGTTGCATGACACTATGATCTGTTGCTGTAAAATCTGTGTCCTATGATCCTGCTCCACTAGCTACCTGAAGAAGGAGCAGCACTCTGAAAGCTTGTGTTTCCAAATAAACATGTTGGACTACAACCTGGTGTCATGTGATTTTTTAACTTGAGAAAATTATAAAGATGGCATGTAGTTGTACATTACAACACTAGATGGTGCTAATCCAATACTTCGTAAATGAAGAAAATGATCCGACGTGAGCATCATGAAGACTGTGGAAGAAAGTTAAATTCATTCTCAATAGTAAAGGTAACCTTTAGCGTTTTTGCTACTAACATGCTTTTTAAACCTTTTTCCCTGCCACCTTATAAAAATAAGCTATACAATAATGTATGATGCTTCAGCTTTCATGAAGAAAGAGATAAGTTTATGCAGATATTTACCAGTTGCAAAGGGAGCTACTGAGGTATTGCAATGGTATGTTTTACTTATGAACATATGAGAAAGTTCCTCCAATCACTGGCTGTTTCTCATCTGCATTTGCTACTAAATATTGCTGACATATGCCTGATACAATTTAAATGCTTGGTGTCTCAGTAATTAATGCTTTCCTTCTGCAGTGGCTTTAAGTTACATGGATTTCTGACGATTGAAGCAATTTGTAATTCTGTTTCTGCATCAGTTTAAATGCACTTTGGTGAATTCAATGCAAAACGTTTTGTCACCACATGATTGTATTCCCTACTAAATGTAAGTTGCACTGTTTAATCCAGTAAGACACTCAACACAATCTGTTGAGGGTTTGTAGTGGGGACAGGCTGGGCATAAGAGGCCTGGATGAAGCATAAGCATGAGGACCCATAATGTCTCCATCTTGTCCTTGGCAATGTTCCAGTAGATGCTGTCTCTTGCAATCACTTGGATATAGTTAAAGTTCAATTGGAATAACTCCACAGAGGCCAGTATCCCATTACCAAATCACCTTTGTTCTTGTTTGATTATAAGTCCATCTCACACGCAACTGCAGGGTTGCAGTTGGGTAGAAGACATCACACCAGGTTACACCTGATCCTCTGGGGGTGGGAGGTTGGAAAGGCATCAGGAACTCCAATGCCAAACACAAGCCTCTGCCACGTGAGAGAGTCAGTTGATATAGGAGATAAAATTTAGTGCAAGAATTTTGATATGGGCCGAATGGGTAAGAGGCATTTTTAGAATTAAAAGTACGGCACTGGAAAAACACAGCCTGTCAAACAACATCTGAGGAACAGGACAGTTGACGTTTCGCGCATGAGCTATTCCTGATGAAGAACTCATGCCCGAAATGTCGACTTTCCTGCTCCTCTGATGCTGCCTGTCCTGCTGTGCTTTTCCAGAGCAACACTTTTCAACTCTGAGCTTCAGTATCGGCAGTCCTCACTTTCTCCATCATCTGATATCAAGATCAGTGACTTATAAAGTTTGAGTAGGTCTGACTGTCCTGAATAGACAATTTGAAAGCTGCAAATTCACAGAATGTGTGGGACCAAAGCTTGCCCTGCCCCTCAGAGCCTTCAGAAATGTTTCAGGGACCCATTGATTCACCCCACTCCATCAAACGTTGTCAAGTCCTCTGAGTCAGAGATGGACGTGACAGAAGTAGCCACCTCAACATTTCTGCCTCTGGAAGAAAAGAATGAAAGTTTACCAAGACATTCCAGGCACATGAGGTGAGCTCCCGTTCATTGCATGTCTCCTGTGTTGGATTCAGAGTTGGAAGAATGTGAATCAGTATTAAAACCTTTAGGAGGCTCTGAAAGGAATTGGACTGCCCTATGTCCACAGAGGAGAAGGGATACAGTGATTTTAAAGATGTCAGCCAACTGCACATCACAGACTATGAGATCCGTGATTGTGTGTGTTAATCTGGTCCAATCAGGGAGACCTGGCTGACATAAATGGTGAATGCTTGATTCAGTGAGAGGCAATATTGTTATCAAAGGCATTTGTCAATAAAGGCTGATTGGTGATAGGATGCTGAATTTGCAGAGTTATTTCATTACCTATGTTTTGTACATTGAAATTGAAGTCTCATTGTGTAAGTCAATAATGGAAATGAACAATAGTAATAAAGGCTATATTTAGCAGACTAACTGATTTAATTTATCTGGCAGTGGTTGACCGAAGGTCCACTACAGTAGGGTGGCACGGTGCCTCAGTGGTTAGCACTGGTGCCTCACAACTCCAGGGACCCAGATTTGATTCCAGCTTCAGATGACTGTGTGAAGTTTGGACATTGTCCCCATGTCTGCGTGGTTTTCCTCCCACAATCCAATGATGTGCAGGTTAGGTGAATTGGCTGTGCTAAATTGTCTATAGTGTTCCAGAATGTATAGGTTAGGTACATGAGCCAGGGGCAAATGTAAGGGAATGGGTGGGATACTCTTTGGAAGGTTGGTGTGGATTTGTTGGGCCAAAGGGCTTGTTTCCACACTGTAGGGACTCTAAAACAAATTATAGCTTTCATTTTACCTGAACCCTGTAGCCAATCAAAATCTGTAGCCTGATAATGCTTGGCCACAGAGAACAGCATCAGAGAATAGTAACTGAAATTTTTTTGATTAGCTGCCAGTACAGGTATCACAATTTCTTCTTTTGATATGTGTGTGACCTTACTTAATGGAAAAGTAGAACACCTTGGATTTGCAGTTTCAAATGATCGCTTTGAAGTACTACGAGCAACTGGGACTTAGATTAGATTGCTTACGGTGTGGAAACAGGCCCTTCGGCCCAACAAGTCCACACACCAACCCGCTGAAGCGCAACCCACTCAGACCCATTCCCCTACATTTACCCCTTCACCTAACACTATAGGCAATTTAGCATGGCCAATTCACCTAACCTGCACATTTTTTTTGAACTGTAGGAGGAAACTGGAGCACCTGGAGGAAGCCCATGCAGACACGGGGAGAATGTACAAACTCGACACAGTCAGTCGGATCAATCACGCATCTGTAAGTGTTTGTATCAGAGAACATGTTAAAACCTTGATGTCCCAAAGCTGACAGTTGAACATGAGCAGAATAGAACATTTGTAGCTCTTGGAAGTCTGTTTTTCACAAACTGAAGAATCATATACTAAACTCTTAGTATAAAGGTGGTAAGAAATAGCTTATTGGTCACTTCAGGATTCAATCCTGCTGTGTTGATGGAACAAAGTGCAAATTAAATTTCTCAGAATATCTGAGCTCCAGTTATGAATGATTTAAAACATTTTGTACTCTCCTGTTCTTCAATATCAGTCTTTCATTAATAGTGAATCACATATGGTACAATTAAAGCCCCAATTTCCTATTACTCCAATGTAAAATATAGATTTTTCTCCAAATGTGCATAAGCCATCACAATGTAAACATTATTCACCAACTAAAATTCATTACCTAAATAATTTTTGGTGAATTTGGATAGATGTTGCTCAAGTGAGCTATTGTGTTCTGAAGATTATACCTTAAATTATTGTTCAAAAAATGAATGCTATTTCAAACAAATTCTAGGGATCATATTCAGGCCAGATGTTTGACTTAGTGGTAGGTGAGCACTTTAGAGAGAGTGACCACAATTCAGGTACGTTTAGTTTAGCAATGGAAAGGGATGGGTACATGTTACAGGTCAAGAGTTATTGATGGCGCAAGGGCAATTATAATGCCATTAGGCAGGAATTAGGATGCATAGAATGGAGTATCAAAATTCAGGGAATGCAGACAATGGAAATGTGGGACTGGTTTAAGGAACAGATATTGCATGTCCTTGATAGGTATGTCCCTGTCAGGCAAGGAGGAAGTGATAAGGTAAGGGAACTGTGGTTTACCACAGAAATTGCATCTCTTGTTATGAAGAAGGAGGCTCATGTGTTGATGAGGCAAGATGATTCAGATGAGGCGATGGAGAGTTACAGATCAGCTAGGAAGGATTTAAAGAGAGAGTTAAGAGCAAAGAGAAGACACGAGCAGTCTTTGTTGTGGTTCTGTTCGCCGAGCTGGAAGTTTTTGTTGCAAACGTTTCGTCCCCTGGCTAGGCGACATCATCAGTGCTTTGGAGCCTCCTGCGAAGTGCTTCTTTGATGTTTCTTCCGGTATTTATAGTGGTCTGTCCTTGCCGCTTCCGGGTGTCAGTTTCAGCTGTCCGCTGTAGTGGTTGGTATATTGGGTCCAGGTCGATGTGTTTGTTGATGGAGTTTGTGGATGAATGCCGTGCCTCTAGGAATTCCCTGGCTGTTCTCTGTCTGGCTTGCCCTATGATAGTAGTGTTTTCCCAGTCGAATTCATGTTGCAACATGAATTCGACTGGGAAAACACTACTATCATAGGGCAAGCCAGACAGAGAACAGCCAGGGAATTCCTAGAGGCACGGCATTCATCCACAAACTCCATCAACAAACACATCGACCTGGACCCAATATACCAACCACTACAGCGGACAGCTGAAACTGACACCCGGAAGCGGCAAGGACAGACCAATATAAATACTGGAAGAAACATCAAAGAAGCGCTTCGCAGGAGGCTCCAAAGCACTGATGATGTCGCCTAGCCAGGGGACGAAACGTTTGCAACAAAAACTTCCAGCTCGGCGAACAGAACCACAACAACGAGCACCTGAGCTACAAATCTTCGCACAAACCTTGAGCAGTCTTTAGCAAATAGAATAAAGGAGATCCCTAAAACTTTCTATAGGTATATGAGGAATAAAAGGATGTTTAGGGTAGGAATAGGGCCAATCAAAGCCAGAAGTGGGAAGCTGAGTGGATCCTGTGGAAATCGGAGAGGTGCTAAATTAACATTTCTCATCAGTTTTCACTCAGGAAAAGGAGAATATTGTAAAGGAGAAGAATGAGGTTTCGTCAACATGTTTCGTCAAGGGCAGGTCGTGTCTCACAAACCTCATTGAGTTTTTTGAGAAGGTGACCAAGCATGTAGATGAGGGTCAGGCAGTTGACGTAGTATACGTGGACTTCAATAAAGCCTTTGATAAGTTTCCACATGGTAGGCTGTTGGAGAAAATGCAGAAGCATGGAATTGAAGGTAATTCAGCAGTTTGGATTAGAAACTGGCTTTCTGAAAGAAGGCAGCGAGTGGTGGTTGATGGAAAATATTCAGCCTGGAGTCCAGTTACTAGTGGTGTGCCACAAGGATCTGTTTTGGGACCACTGCTGTTTGTCATTTCTATATATAACTTAGACACAGGCATAGGTGGATGGATTAGTAAATTTGCAGATGAAATTAACGTCGGTAGAGTAGTGGTCAGTTTGGAAGAATGTTACAGGCTGCAGGGGGACTTGGATAAACTGCACAATTGGGCTGAGAGGTGGCAAATGGAGTTCAATGCAGATAAATGTGAGGTGACGCTCTTTGGGAAGAATAACAGGAAGGCAGAGTACTGGGTCAATGGAAAGATTCTTGGTAGTGTGGATGTGCAGAGGGATCTAGGAGTCCATGTACATAGATCCCTGAAAGTTGCCACCCAGGTGGATAGTGCTGTTAAGAAGGCATATGGTGTGTTAGGTTTTATTGGTCAAGAGATTGAGTTCTGGAGCTGTAATGTCATGCTGCAACTATACAAAACGCAGGTGCAGCCACACTTGGAATATTGTGTACAGTTCTGGTCCCCATATTTCGGGAAGGATGTGGAAGCATTGGAAAAGGTGCAGAGGAGATTTACCAGGATGTTGCCTGGTCTGGAGGGAAGGTCTTATGAGGAAAGGCTGAGAGACTTGGGTCTGTTCTGATTGGCAAGAAGAAGGCTAAGAGAGGATTTGATAGAGACATACAAGATGATCAGAGGATTAGATAGGGTAGACAGTGGGAGTCTTTTTCCTAGGATGATGACGTCAGCTTGTACGAGGGGGCATAACTACAAATTGAGGTGTAATAAATTTAAGACAGATGTCAGAGGCAGGTTCTTTAGGCAGAGAGTGGTAAGGGCATGGAATGCCCTACCTGCCAATGTAGTCAACTCAGCCACATTAGGGAGATTTAAACAATCCTTAAATAAGCACATGGATGATTTTGGGATAGTGTAGGGGGACAAGCTGAGAATAGTTCACAGGCCGGCACAACATCGAGGGCTGAAGGGCCTGTTTTGCGCTGTATTGTTCTATGTTCTTGTTCTATGTTCGTTGTAATAAATCTGATAGTAACGGTGATAAGTTTAATGTTTCTGACTGTAAGCCAGAAAATATTGATGACCTGCACAATTTATTAATCTTATAAGATTTTATGTAAATAGTTCTTGTAGATTTATTTCAGATGATGCACAATACTGAAATTTGTCTACGTAGAAAAAAATTTATAATACCTCATTTTGCTCACATATTTTCTCAATTTATTATCAGTCATAAATATAAACACAGTAAAGGGAGAAATTATGGAGATGCTAGCACCAATTTTCCAAACTTTCCCAAGAGCTGAGCTGGTGCCGCAAAGATGTATGATTGCAAATCTGACATATTTGTTCAAAACATGAGAAGGCTGTCACTGACAATGATAGACCAGTTTAACCTCAGAGAAACAATAATCTCAGAGAAAATGAATAACCCTTTGACAAGCCAGCCAAGTCAAAATGTAATTATGAAAGAAAAGTAGTGTTCTGAAGGCAGGATGGTGGCTCGGTGGTTAGCATTGCTGCCTCATGGCATCAGGGACCCGGTTGGATTCCAGCATTGGGCAACTATCTGTGTGGAGTTTGTACATTCTGTGTGGTTTTCCTGTGGGTGCTCTGGTTTCCTCCCATGTTTCAAAGATGTGCATATTAGATGGGTTTGCGATGGGAAATTGCCCTGTGGTGTCTAGGGATGTACAGGCTACATGGATTAACCATGGGAAATGCAGGATTATGGGGATGGGGTGTTTCTGGGTGGGATGTTCTTCAGAGAGACAGTGTGAACTCAATGGCCTGAACTCAATGCTTCCACACTGTACAGCTTCTATGATTCTAACTTAACTCTGTTTCTACCTCAACAGATGCTGCAGGACCTCAATTTTTCCAGACTGTTCTGTTTTTGTTTGGGTTTGGCTAATTTAACTAGGCTTTTTTGTTGAAGTAAACAGCGTGTGGAAAGCAGTGCAGTCGACATTGTGTACAGGCTTTTGAAAGGTGTTTGATAAAGGATCACATACGAGGCTTTTGAACAAAATTGAAGCCCAAGGGTAAAAGGGACAGTAGTAACATGTATACTGACCAAAAGTCGTTAATATATGATAAATGGGTTTTTTTGGGTTAAAAGGAAGTGTACAGCAGAGTTCAACAATGCCAGAAGACTGGAGGATAGCAAATGTTCCCTTGTTCAAGGGGGGAGTAGAGACAATCCTGGTAATTATAGACCTATACTTCGGTTGTGGGCAAGATGTTAGAAAAGATTATGAGAGATAGGATTTATAATCATCTAGAGAGGAATACATTGATTAGGAATCATCAACATGGTTTTGTGAAGGGTAGGTCATGCCTTGCAAATGTCATTGAGTTCTTTGAGATGGTGGCCAAACAGCTGGATGAGGGTAAAGCAATTGATGTGGTGTGTAGGGATTTCAGTAAGGTGTTTGATAAAATTCCCCAAGGTAGACTATTGCACAAAATACAGAGGCATGGGATTGAGGGTGATTTAGCGTTTTGGGTCAGAATTTGGCCAGCTGAAAGAAGACAGAGGGTGGTGGTTGATGGGAAATGTTCAGCTTGGAGTTCAGTTATTATTGGGAAACCACAAGGATCTGTTTTGGGGCCACTGCTGCTTGTCATTTTTATAACTGACCTAGTAAATTTGTGGATGACACGAAGGTCGGTGAAGTTGTGGATAGTACTGAAGGATATTGCAGGTTAAAGAGGGACATAGATAAGCAGCATAGCTGGGCTGAGAGGTGGCAAATGGAGTTAAATGCAGGAAAGTGTGAGGTGATTCACTTTGGAAGGAGCAACAGGAATGAAGAGTACTGGGCTAATGGTAAGATTCTTGGTAGTGTAGATGAGCAGAGAGATCTCTGTGTCCATGTACATAGATCCCTCAAAGTTACCACCCAGGTTGATAGGATTGTGAATAAAGCATACAGGTGGAGGGATTAAGTTTTGGCGCCATGATGTCATACTGCAGCTGTACAAACTCTGGTGTGGCTACACTTGGAGCAGTGCATACAGTTGCATGCATTACAGGAAGAATGTGGAAGCTTTGGAAAGGGTTCAGAGGAGATTTACTAGGATGTTGCCTGGTATGGAGGGAAGGTCTTATGAGGAAAGGTTGAAGAGCCTGAGGCTGTTTTTGTTAGAGAGGTGACTTAATTGAGACCTATAAGATGATCAGAGGATTAGATAGGTTGGACAGTGAGAGCCATTTTACCTTGATAGTGGCAGATAGCATGAGGGGACATAGCTTTAAATTGAGAGTTGATAGGTAGAGGACAGATGTCAGAGGCAATTTCTTTACTTAGAGAGTAGTAGGGTGTGGAATGCACTGCCTGCAACAGTAGTAGATTCACCAAGTTTCAGGGCATTTAAATAATAGTTGAATAAATGTATGGATGAAAATGGAATAGTGTAGGATAGATTGGTTCCATAGGTTGGCGCAACATCGAGGGCCAAAGGGCCTGTACTGCGCTGTAATGTTCTATGTTCTAAGTTACGTATAAGAACAGTAATGTTCTTGTTATACATCCAGAACTTGGCACTTGGGAGCACATGGCAAATTTCAAAACACGAAAATAATAAGAACAATGGAAGTGAAATGAACTGTGGACAAAAATGGGGTTAGGCTTCAAGAAAAGACAAGCCGGTTGACAAAATGGGTGGACATGTGGCAGATGACAATGAAAGTGGAGAAGTATGAGGTGATGCACTTTGTTAGGTTGAAAGTGAAGAGACAGCACATGCTTAATAGTATGATTTTTAATAGGGGTAGAAGAACAGAGAAAATGAGGTCTGGTTATGCACAAATCTTTGAAGGTGACAGGACAGTCCAACAAAGCAGTTAGCAAAGCAAATGGAATGCTAAGCCTAATACATAGACACAGAGACTACCAAAACCAGGAAGTTATACTAACCATTTATGAAATGTCAGTGTGACTACCTGAGGTGTTGCATCCAATGTGAGGCATCATCTAGAGACAGAATGTTGAGAATGTTTTGCTGGAAAAGCACAGCCAGTCAGCCAGCATTCAAGGAGCAGGAGAATCGACATTTTGGGCAAAAGGCCTTCATCAGGAATGAGGCTTGGAGCCTTGGGGGTGGAGAGATAAATGGAAGGGGGTTGGGACTGGAAGGAAGGTAGCTGAGAGTGAGATAGGTCGTTGGAGGTGGGGGTAATGGTGATAGGTCAGAGGGGAGAGTGCAGAGAAGGAAGATGGACAAGTCATGAGGGTGGTGCCGAATTGGAAGGTTGCATCTGGGATAAGGCGGGGGGGAGGGAAAATGAGGAAACTGGTGAAGTCCACATTGATTCTGTGTGGTTGGAGGGTCCCAAGGTGGAAGATGAGACATTATTCCTCCAGATGTTGGGTGGTTAGGGTGTGACGATGGAGAGGCCCAGGACCTGCATGTCCTTGATGGAATGGGAGGGGTTGTTGAAGTGTTTGGCCACGGGCTGGTAGGGTTGGTTGGTGCGAGTGTCCCGGAGATATTCTCTGAAGTGTTCTGCGAGTAGGCGTCCTGTCTCTAGAGAAAGGATGCACCCGTTGGAGAAGGTTCAGAATAAATTGTTTATAATGGCTCCAGAAATGGAATACACCTACCTGGATGAGCAGGAGTAACTGGGGTATTCTCCTGAGAGCAGGGAATGTTTGATAAAGTTTGACCGGTTTGTGTCCCCTCACTCCCAAAGCTTTCCTCTGAATCTCAAGACTGAACACTGTTAAACAAATGGATACTAGCAGCAAAACTCAAATCATTTCAATAGCTACATTTTCAGGCTTCTTATGTTTGATATAAATTCAATAATAAGTAATTTCTTATGTGCATCAGATACCTAAACACACATTCTCAGAACACTGCCGCACATCTTTTTTTGTACATAAATCATGCTTGATCTCAGACTTCAATTGCTTGCAAGAATCAGCTCTTTATTACCGTCAAGGCAACTGAGTTTGAAAAGAATATCTAGCTAATCAGAAACAATTGTTTTCATGCCCGTCAATAAATAAATGGACAAATTCACTTCCTGTAGGGAAGATATTGTTGGTATGTGAAAGACTATGATTTCCATCGTGCAGTACTGTAAGATACAATCATTCTCTTGTGCTGTTTCTGTGGGTAAATATTAACAAGTACAATGATATATTGTTGTCTCTATTTTTTGACAGTTGGAAAGCCACAGTAAGCCCTACTGTTGAATCTGTCTTTGCCCTCAGGCTCACACTAAATATAAATCCTCAGTGGCTTTGTTTGCTTCCTAAAATGTACCCAAACCTAGTCCCAGACTCACTGCAATGACTTTATTGTAGTTTTATCAGTCTTCTTTCATCACTTTTTCCAATGCTTCAATGAAAGCAAGTAGAATGCATGAAAATAAAGATAATTTATCCCTTGACAGTGAAATAATAACTTGCAAAATTATATTGTGTCTTTAATGTAATAAAATGCTCCCTGATAAACAAAAAACCAAAGAACATGAGGAGATAGCAGAAATAACCAAAGGCTTGGTTGAAGCAATAGATTAAGTGGAGTGATCTCAAGAAAAAGAGCAAGGTGAGTGATGCTGGCAGGTTTAAAGAACAAATTCTAGAGTATAACTGAGACAGTGAAAGGCACAGTCATAATGAAGGAATAATTAACTTTGAGGCCGAAATTAGAGTAGCACAAATACTCTTGAAATTTGGGGATTACAGAGGTGAATTGAGTTCGTTAAAAAGGATGTGAAATTTTAAATTGAAGTATTAATTAATTAGGAACCAGCATAGGTCAGCAAACACCAAGATGAGAACTAAGTTGGATTTGCTGTAAATTTGGCCATAGGTTACAGAATTTTGAGGGACCTCAAGCTATCCGGAGAATATGGGTGGCCAGCTAGGAATGTGCTCAAATGTAGAATTAATGGAAGTATGCACAAGGGTTTCAGCAGCAGATAGGCTAAGGCAGGGATGGCACCAGGTGATGTCACAAGGTTGGAAACTGGTTGTCTTAGTGATGGTGCAGAAATGTGGTTGAAGAAATGTGCAGAACCAGATATTTTTAAGATTTCAGGGTCTCTCCCACCACCTACAAGTCAGGTAGTAAATTTCAGACACCATCACTCTCTGCATAAAAATGTTTTTTCCTCATGTCCTCTCTACAAGGTTGCTGCCAGTGTTGGAATGTTTGAACTGTAGGAAGAGGCTGAATAGGCTACAGCTGTTTTCCTTGAAGTGTCGGATGCTGAGCGGTGACCTTATAGAGGTTTATAAAATCATGAGGGGCATGAATAGAGTAAATAAACAAGGTCTTTTCCCCAGGGTGGGGGAGTCCAGAACTAAAGGGCATAGGTTTGTGGTGAGAGAGGAAAGATTTAAAAGGGACCTAATAGGCAACTTAATCATGCAAAAGATGGTAGATGTATGGAATGAGCTGCCAGAGGAAGTGGTGGAGGCTGGTATAATTTACAACATTTAAAAAGCATCTGGATAGGTACATGAAAAGGAAGGGGTTAGAGGGATATGGGTCAAGTGCTGGCAAATAGGACTAGTTCAATTTAGGATATCTGGTCGACATGGACGAGTGGGACTGAAGGGTCTGTTTCTGTGCAATACATTTCTATGACTCTATGATGATGATCCTTCTGTCAATTGCAAACAGTCCAGTTGAGGCTCAGGCACTTGCCATGGATCAGAATAGAATAGGTGGCAGGCAACCAGAGTTCAGGGCGGGAACCAAAGACAATGGCTTCTGTTCTCCCAGTATTTAACTGAAGGAAATTTCTGCTTATCCATGGATGTTGGACAAGCAGTCTGAAAACTTATTCCATTGTATTTGCATGAATTACATTTGCAAGGACAATAGTGTCTTGCTGATGCCGGATCATGTTTAAGGAGCAAGTCCTCCACAAACCTGCCAATTTAGAAAATAAATGAAGTTATAGTTTTTGAATTACATGACCTGTGCTGCTGGCATGTGTCTCTATTTGGTAAATGCTGCCCAGATAGGACAGGTACCCTCACCAAGCTGCATGCATAATTATGTGCATTTGGTGGGTTGCTGCTGGTGGAATTCCAATTAAAACACCCGACCTTCAACCTAATGCCATTTATCAGGACTTGGCCCATAACCTTGACATTTGACATGCCAAGTGCACACCCAGGTACGTTTTAAAGGATGTAAGTCACCTCATCCATCCTTTCAGGCAGCGTATCTAGACTTTTATCACCCTCTGGTTAAGAAAGCTTTTCTTCACATCCCCCCAAACCTCCTGCCTCTCATCTTGAATCTATACTCCCTCATGACTGACCCTTCAATGAAGGGGCACAGCTGCTCCTTATCCAATCAAGGAGAAAGTGCCATTCTATCAGTTGTAGAAGGATAAAATGAAAACTCAAAAGATGTTCCGACTTCACAGAAACAATTCAGCTACATATCATGCCTTTGAGTCTTTTCTCCATTTGGCACAAAGCCCATTCAGTTCGGGCCTGTTCAGTAATGAGACTAATAATTTTTAAAAATGTTGATCTTTGTTTCTTTGTAGCTATTTCTTGTTACGTCAGAAGTAGAAAAAATTAACAGATGACTGCGTGACTCAAGTTTTGATACAAGAGGGAGGGTTTTAGATTCCTGGATCACTGGAACCATAAGACCGTAAGACAGGAGCAGAAATTAGACCATTCAGCCCATTGAATTTGATCCATCATTCAATCATGGCTGCTAAGTTTCTTAACCCCATTCTCCCCCTTTCTCCCTGTAACACTTGATTCCCTTGATACTCAAGAACCTATCTCAGTCTTAGGTAGACTCAATGACCTGGCCTCCAAAGCTTTCTTGGCAATGAATTCCATAGATTCCCCACTCTTTGGCTGAAGAAGTTTCTCCTTATCTCTGTTCTAAAAGGTCTTCCCTTTACTCTAAGGCTGTGCCCTTGGGTCCTAATCTCTCCTAACAATGGAAACATTTTCCCAACATCCACTCTATACAAGCTATTCAGTATTCTGTATGTTTAATTAGATCCCTCCCTCATCCTTCTACACTCCATCGAGTATAAACTCAGAGTCCTCAAACGTTCCTCATATGTTAAGCTTTTCATTCCTGGGACCATTCTCATGAATTTGACATCCCAAATTTTGAGCTCTATATGATTGAAACATCTGTAATTTGTAAATGAATAATGAATACATTTTTATTCTTTCGTGATGTGCGAGTATTGCTGGCCAGCCAATATTCATTGCATGTCCCTGTTGCTTGTCATTCAATAGTGTTACCATCACTGACTCCTCCACTAAGAGATCTTGGCAGTTATCATTGATCAGAAACTCAACTGGAATCATTACATAAACACAGTGACTACAAAAGCAGGTCAGAGGCTAGGAATACTGCGGTGAGTAACTCATCTCTGACTCCCCAAAGCGTATCTACCACCTACAAGGCACAAGACAGGAGTGTGATGGAATACTCCCCACTTGCCTGGATGAGTGCAGCTCCAACAACACTCAAGAAGCTTGAAACCATCCAGGACAAAGCAACCCGATTGATTGGCACCACATGCCCAAACATCCACTCCCTCCACTAATAATGCTCAGTAGCAGCAATGTGTGCCAAAAGTTCACCCAAAACCCTTAGACAACACCTTCCATACACACAATTACTTCCATTCAGAAGAATAAGGGCAGCAAGTACATGGAAACACCACCAGTTGTAAGTTCCCCTCCAAGTCACTCATCATCCTGACGTGGAGATTTATTAGCATTCCTTCACTGTTACTGGGACAACATCCTGGATTTTCTTCCTGGTAGACATTGTGGGTCAACCTACAGCATGCAGACAGCAGCAGTTCAAGATACAGCTCACTACCACCTTCTCAAGGGCAACCAGTGACAGGCAATAAATGCTGACTGGCCAGCAACACCCTTGTGTCACAAATGAATAAAAAATACTTAGTCAATATTCATTTTACAAGTTTCGGATGTTTCTATCATTGAGTTCAAAACATTGGGTGACATGGTGGTTCAGTGGTCAGCATTGCTGTCTTTTGGCACCAGAGACCTGAGTTCGATTCCACCTCAGGCAACTGTGTACAGTTTCCCTGATCTCCCTATGTCTGCATGAGTTTCTGCTGGATTCTCTGGTTCCCTCCCACAGTCCAAAAATGTGCAGATTTGATGAATTATCCATGGTATGTGCAGTTTTATTGGGATAGGGTAAAGATCTGGGTCTGGGGGAATGCTCTTTGGATGGTCAATGTAGACTCAATGGGTTGAATGGCCTCTTTCCACACTGTAGGGGTTCTACGCTTCTGTGAAGATAGGGTTATAAGTCAATGATGCAGCTGATTGCTACCAGAAAATATAAGGGGTAGAATGTGTGTATGTCATATTGCACGATGGAAACATAAAATTGTAAGGAAATTTAATAACAGAAAAATCTTTAACTGAATGCCTTAAATGCTTTGTAACTGAATGCCTTAAATCATAGATGATGGCAAAAATTGAGGTAAATTAATAAGATTCCATAGGCATTACAGAAAAATGTTTGCAAGAAGATTGAAACTGGTAACTTAACTAAGGAACCAGAGTAGGGAATGAGGAAAGCAAGAAGGGGCCATGAAATGACCTTTGCAAATAAGGTTAAAGAGAATTCCAAGACATTCTGTAGATACATTAAAAACAAGGGTGAAGGTAGGACCACTCCAGGATAAATGAGAGAACTTGTGCTTGAAGCTAGAGGATGTGGGCAAGATCCTAAATAAGTACTTTGCATCAGTATTCACCCAGGAGAAGGATATAGAGGAGAATGAGATTGGGATGGAGCATGTGAATGTGCTAGGATATTTTGAGATCAAGAAAGAAGTGCTGTTGGGTCTCTTGAAGACCATTAAGGTGGATAAGTCCCCACAGCCTGCTGGTATCTATCTCACATTAATGAAAGAGGCAAGAGAGGAGATTGCTGGGGTCTTGACCAAGATCTTTCTTTTCCTTGTTAGCCATTGGAGAGATCTTGGAGGGCTGGTGAGAAGCTAATGTTGTTCCTCTGTTCAAGAAGGGAAACATGGATAATCCAGGAAACTATCGACTAGTGATTCTTGTATCAGTGGTTGTGAAGCTATTGGATGGAATTCTTAGGGATGGCATTTATGTGCATTTGGAAAAGCATGGCCTAATAAGGGACAGTCAGCGTGGCTTTTTGTGGAGCAAGTCATATCTTACTGACTTGATTAAAGATAAATGATGAGGGTAGAGCAGTGTGAGTTGCTGTGTGGGTTTTAATAAGGTTTTTAACAAGGTCCCTCATTGTAGGCT
Organism: Hemiscyllium ocellatum; assembly: GCF_020745735.1. Classification (NCBI taxonomy): domain Eukaryota; kingdom Metazoa; phylum Chordata; class Chondrichthyes; order Orectolobiformes; family Hemiscylliidae; genus Hemiscyllium; species Hemiscyllium ocellatum. The sequence goes on along the minus strand of NC_083422.1, from coordinate 63,129,495 downwards.
CATCCAGAAGATTAAGATGGAAGGTATCCATGGTGATTTAGCTGTTTGGATTCAGAATTGGTTTGCCCACAGAAGGTAGAAGATAGTGATGTTTTTCTAACTGGAGGTCTGTGACTAGTAGTGTTCTACAGGGATCCGTACTGGGACCTTGGCTGTTTGTAATATGCATAAATGGTGTGCATGAAAATGTAGATGGGTGGGTTAATAAGTTTGCAGATGATACAAAAAATGGTGAAGTTGTGGATAGTGTGGAATGTTGTCAAAGGATAGTATTTATCGATTGCAGATATGGGTGGAGAAATGGCATCTGGAGTTTAATCCGGGTGTGATGTGTGTACTTTGAGAGATCAAACATTAAGGACACAGTTAATAGTAGGATCTTGAACAGCACTGATCTACAGATTAATCTTGGAGTTCAAGCCCATGGCTTCCTGAAAATGGCAACACAAGTAGATAGGGTGGTAAAGAGTGCATTCTGGCATGCTTGCCTTAGTTGATCGGTGAACTGAGTATAAGAGTCAGGACGTCATGTTACAGCATTCTAAGATTTTAGTTAGGCCGCACTTCAATTCTGGTCACAACATTCGGAAGGACGTGGAGGCTTTGGAGAAGGTGCAGCAGAGGTTTATCAGGATGCTATCTGGATTACAGGGTATGAGCTATAAGAAGAGGCTAGAAAACCTCAGATTATTTTCTCTGGAATGGCGAGACTGAGGGGAGACTTGACAGAGTCTATAAGATTGAGATGCTTAGATAGGGTTGATGGCCAGAATCTTCTTTCCTAGAGCTGAAATTTCTGATACTAGGGTGCATGTATTTAAGGTATGAGGGGGCAAGTTCAAAGGAGATGTGAGGGGCAAGTTTTTACATAGAGAGTGGTAGAGTCTGGAAATCATGCTGCCACGGGTGGTGGTGGAGGCTGATACAGAAGAATGTTTGAGGGAATTTCAGATAAGTACTGGAATAGAGGGATATCGATTGAGTGCAGGCAGAAAGGATCAGTTTAATTTGGTGTCATGTTGGGGACAACATTGTGCGCTGAAGGGCCCATTCCTGTGCTGTACTGTTCTGTACCTTCCACCCCACCAACCTCCATATACATCGCATCATCCTCCACCATTTCTGCCACCTATAAACGGACCCCACCAGCAGAGATATATTTCCCTCCTCATCCCTATCTGCTTTCTGTAAAGACTGTTCTCTCCACGATTACCTGGTCAGGTCCATGCCCCCCAACAACCCACCTTCCAGTCACGGCACCTTCTCCTGCCACCGCAAGAATTGCAAAACCTGCATCCACATCTCCCCTCATCTCTGCCTGAGGCCACAAAGGAACCTTCCACATCCATCAAAGTTTCACCTGCACTTCCACACTTGTCATTTATTGTATCTGTTGCTCCCAATGTGGTCTCCTCTACATTGGGGAGTCTACTTGCAGAGTGCATCAGAGAACATCCCCGAGACCCCTGCACCTCATGGCTGAACACTTCAACTCCCCATTCCACTCTACCAAGGATATGCAGGTCCTGGGCCTCCTTCATTGTCACTCCCTCCCCACCCGACGCCTGGAGGAAGAACACCTCACCTTCTGCTTCAGGATTCTCCAGCCCCAGGGCATCAATGTGGATTTCACCAGTTTCCTCATTTCCCCTCCCCCACCTTATCCTAGTTCCAACCTTCCAGCTCATCACCGTCCTCATGACCTGTCCTATCTGTCCATCTTCCTTCTCACCTATCCGTCATTCCTGATGAAAGGTTTTTGCCCAAAACATCGATTTTCCTACTCCTCAGATGCTGCCAGCATCACACTCCTTATTGTATTGTTCTGTCTTAACAGTCAGGTATATTTGACTGTTCAGAAAAGCAAGAAGGATTGAAAAGATGGTGGGGTAACACTCTTAATAAGATATGAAAAGTAGATATTGTGAGAGACAATCTGAGCTGGGATGATGTACAGTCAGAAAAACGGCAAGGGAAAGAAGATACTAGTAGGAGTCATGTAAAGACCCTCAAACAGTAGCCACTCTGTAGGAAAGGCAATTAATCAACGAATAGTAGGAGCATGTAAAAAAGAATAGAGCAATAATGGGTGACCTGAATCTTCATGTTCATTAGATTTATCAAACTGGAAAGGGTAGCTATGAAATCAAATTAATCGAGTACATCAGGGATAATTTCTGAGAGCAATAAGTCATGGAGCCAATCAGGGAGCAGGCTACCTAATGGGTAATGACATAGGTAATCCAAGTAAAAGATCCCCTGGTAAGTATAGACTCATGGAATTTACAATACAAAAGAAGGCCATTTGACCCATTGTATCTGTAAAAGCTTCCAAAAGAGCTATCCAGTGAGTCTCATTTTCCAGTCCTATCTCCAAAGCCTTCTGAAATAATCACTTTCAAATATATAACCAGCTCTTCTTTCAAGCCTCATATAGAATCTGTCTCAACCACTCTCCCAGGTAGAACATTCCAAATTCTAACTTTTGGGTAAAGCAGCTTTACCTCATCTTAATTCTAGCTTCTTTGCTGGCAATCTTGAAATTCTGACCCTGAACTACTGACCTACTAATTAGTAGAAACCGAATATCCTTCTTTATCTTGTCAAAATTGTTCATAATTTTGAACAACTATATATGGCCACTTCATAGTCATCTCTTCTCCAATGACATTAAACCCAATTCCTTGAATCTTTCCTTGTATCTAAGTACCCTTTTTCCTGGTATCATTCTATTAGATTTCCTTTGCACTCACTCCAGGGCTTTAACATCCTTCCTTAAATAAGGTGCCCAGAACGGAATGCAATACTCCAAATGTGATCTGACCAATGATTTGCAGAGGTGTAGTATCACCTCCTTTCTTTGTTACTTACTGCCTCTATTTATAAGTCCAAGGATCCTATAAACCTTCCTAACAACTGCTTCAACTTGCCTGGTCACCTCCAAAATAGTGATCATAACATGATTGAGTTTAATATTCTGTTCAAGAATGAAGACTTGCATGAGAAACAACTAGCTGAAGTGAACTGGGCAGATAGATTAGTAAGAATGACATGAAGCAAGCAGACATTTAAGGAGATAATTTATGACTCTCAGCAAAAATACATCCCAGGAAGGAGGAAAGATTCTCAGAGAGGGACAAACCAACCATGGCTAACCAAGGATTTTAAGGAAAATATCAAGACAGCCATATAAAGGAGGAAAAATCAGGATAAATTCAGAATCGATCAAAGGGAGATTAATAAGATAATAAAGACAGGGAAAATAAACCAAGTGCAAACAAGCAAGGAAGTTAAAAACTGAATAAGACTTTCTTTAAATATATAAAAAGCAAGAGAGCGCTTTTAGAAAATGAATCTGAGGAGATGATTATGGGGAATTTGGAAATAGCAGACAGGTGAAACACGTATCTTGCATCAGTCTTTATGGTGGAAGATACTACAAACAGCCTGTTAATACTAGAAAATCCGAGTGAGGAATTAAGAATCATCACCATCACGAGAGAAGCAGTATTAGACAAACTGGGGCTTAAGTCAAATACTTCATTGGCCCTGATGGTTTGTATGCTAGGATCCTAAAAGAGAGCCACAAAGACAGTGGATGCATTTGTTGTACTTTCTTAAAGATCCTTAGATTCTGGAGAAGTACCAAAGGACTGGAAAATTGTTAAAGTGATACCCGCATTCAAAATGAGAAAGAGGCAAAAAGTGGGTAACTATAGGTAAACTATAGGCTTTAAATATCTTGCTGGAAACATATTAGAATCAATTATTAAGGAAGTAATAGTGGAATATTTGGAAAATAATTATCTAATCAAGCAGAATCAACATGGCTTCATGAAAGAGAAACCATGTCTGACTAAATTTTGGGTTTTTCAAGGAAGTGTCAGCCAGAATGGATGAGGGGATCCAGCAGATCATGTATTTGGATATCGAAAAGACATTTGACAAAATACTTCACAAAAGGTTAAGTTGTAAGACAAGAGCCCATTGTGTTGAAGGCTGTACATTCGTGTAGATAGAGAATTGGCTAATGGGCAGAAAGAGCAAGTGGGATTAAGAGGTTTGTTTTCAGGTTGGTGATCTGTGAACTGGGGGTTTCACAGAGATCACTGCTGGGACTGCAATTGTTTCAAGATCTATTGATGATTTGCAAAAGGAAGCAAATGTACTGTAGGCAAATTTGCAGATGACACAAAAGTTGTTACAAAAGGGATACAAACAATTTGAGTGGTTAGAACACCAACTGAATACACAGGCCTGCTGACACTCAGATTTTTTTTATTTCAAGGATAATTTTTCTCAAAATAACTTTTGATTTCTGGAGCATGGAGAGAAAAGCTTGTCAGCCTCAAAAGTTGCTGTGAATAAAGAGTGGAGCTGAAAAAAGCACATGTCAAGCAGCATCGGAGGAGAAGGGAAGCTGATGTATCATGTTGGAATCTTTCATCAGAACCAAAATCCTCAACAAATATCCGGAATCCACAGTTAAGAACCAACCTTACAGCATATCCACAGTAGTGCTCTGGAGCAACAGCCTTAAGTGCTCGAGTCTTGAAAGGGAACCTGAATCTAGAACCTTGTAACTCAGAGACCAGAGTGTTACCAATTGAGCTGTAGTGGACTATAACTCTTTGTGGTTGTCATGGTGTGAATTCAGAACATATTATGCAGATGCTAGGAAGTGCTGCAGCACAATACAATGACCAAACCCTTGTTTAGAAGCGATCCATGCTTTGTACTAACAGGTTAGTTTTCTGTTTGGCTATAAGAAAAAAAATAGAATTCCAGAAACTCTTGGAAAAGGCATATAGTTCAGCTAAAATTGATTGAATCCTAAAACTGACATGAATACTTTAAGCCAGTGAAAGGCAAAGAGTTTATATCATGACATCAGACTGTTAATTATATAACATTGGCTGTAGGTTGAGAAGAACTGTATAAAGTGGTATCGTCAGGATTGATGAGACCCAAGTGAGAGTAGTTTCATAGACATCTCGGTAATGTCAATAACTTTTTGGATAAAATGCCATTGCCAGTGAAAATGTCGTGATGGTCAAATTGATTGAATGGGGAAGAAAGATACCCAACAATTAAGAGTGAAGTCAAAGGTTGCAAATGAAGCTACATTTATATGGAATTCATACAGTTGCTGATGGTTGTGTAAAATGTATCATTGTTTGATTGATTATTTAACATAAATTTTATTTGAAGTTTTAATGGAAACAATCTACATCCCTATAGGTTCATAGAGATGTACAGCATGGAAATCTAGTCCCATTTGCCAGCACTTAGCCCAGATCCCTCTAAGCCCTTCTTATTCATTTACCCATTCAGATGCCTTTTAAATATTGTAATGATACTAGCTTCTGCCACTTTCTCTGGCAGCTCATTCCTGATGAACGGCTTTTACTCGAAACGTCGATTTTCCTGCTCCTCTGATGCTGCTTGACCTGCTGTGCTTTTCCAGCACCACCCTAATCTTGACTTTAATCTCCAGCATCTGCAGTACCCACTTCTGCCACTTTCCATACACACATCATCCTCTGCATGAAAACGTTGCCCCTTAGGTCCCTTTCCAATTTTCCCCTCTCACCTTAAGCCTGTGCTTTCTGATTCCAGACTCCCCCAACCTCGATAAAGTCACCCCTCAGCCTCCGATGCTCTATGCAAACAGCCCCAGCCTATTCAGCTAATCCCTATAGGTCAAATCCTCCAACCCTGGCAACATCCTTGTACAGCTTTCCTGAACATTTTCAAGTTTCACAACATTGTTCCAATAGGAGGGAGACCAGAATTGCACACAATATTCCAAAAGTGGCCTAACCAATGTCCTGTACGACCGCAACTTGAGCTCCCAACTCCTATGGAGAAAGTGAGGACTGTAGATGCTGGAGATCAGAGTCGAGAGCGTAGTGCTGGAAAAGCACAGCAGATCAGGCAGCATCCCAACTTCTACGCTCAGTGCTCTCACCATTGGAGGAAAACACATTAAACCTCTTCTTCACTATCCTATCTACCTGCAATCCACTTTCAAGGAACTATGAACCTGCACTCCAAGCTCTCTTTGTTCAGTAACATTCCCCAGGGCCTTACCATTAAGTGTATAAGTCCTGCCCTGATCTGCCTTTCCAAAATGCAGCACCTCACATTTATCTAAATTAAACTCTAGAACCATGATCTCATTCGACGTGACGGCACTGTTCACTTCGATTGACAAAACCCTAGCCAGAGAAACAATAGCCAACTTACTGGACATACAGAACAGAAAACAGGAGGCGGAACCTATCAACAAAGACGGCATACTTAAACTACTGGACTTCACTACACACTTCACATTCAACAACCAGATATACGAACAAATCAACGGAACACCCATGGGATCACCAATCTCGGGACTCATAGCAGAGGCAGTTATGCAAAGGTTAGAACAAACAGCCCTACCATAAATTCAACCCAAACTCTGGGTCAGATATGTCGATGACACGTTTGTAATCATTAAAAACACGGAAATAGAAAAAACACACCGGATCATCAACGCCACACTCACAGGAATCCGATTCACGAGAGAAGAAGAAAAGGATAGCCAACTCCCATTCCTAGACGTGATAGTACAGAGAACACCGAACGGAGAATTCACCACAAGGGTATACAGGAAAGCAACACACACAGACCAAGTCCTAAACTATGAAAGTAACCACCCCAACACACACAAACGAAGCTGCATCAGGACACTTCAAAAGGGCTACAACACACTGCAGTACACCAGAACTGCAAAAAGAGGACGAGGAACACCTATACAAGGTATTCGCCAAAAACGGATACCCGCGCAACTTCATCAACAGATGCCTAAGAGAAAGACCACGGAACGAGGACATGCTACAACCCAAAGGACTAGCCACACTACCATACATCAGGAGCGTTTCTGAACTGACAGCCAGACTACTGCGTCCCTTAGGATTCATAACGGCACACAAACCAACAGCCACGCTCAGACAACAACTCACTAGAACGAAGGACCCGATACCCAACATGAGCAAAACTAATGTAGTGTACAAAATACCATGCAAGGACTGCTCAAAACACTATATAGGACAAACAGGAAGACAGCTAACAATCCGCAGACATGAACATCAACTAGCCACGAAACGACACGACCAGCTATCCCTAGTAGCCACACACGCAGACAACAAGCAACATGAATTCGACTGGGAAAACACTACTATCATAGAGCAAGCCAGACAGAGAACAGCCAGGGAATTCCTAGAGGCATGGCATTCATCCACAAACTCCATCAACAAACACATCGACCTGGACCCAATATACCAACCACTACAGCGGACAGCTGAAACTGACACCCGGAAGCGGCAAGGACAGACCACTATAAATACCGGAAGAAACATCAAAGAAGCGCTTCGCAGGAGGCTCCAAAGCACTGATGATGTCGCCTAGCCAGGGGACGAAACGTTTGCAACAAAACTTCCAGCTCGGCGAACAGAACCACAACAACGATCACCCGAGCTACAAATCTTCGCACAAACTTTAAACTCTAGAACATAGAACTTAGAACAGGTCTGCGCAACAATCTGAAGCCCATCTAACCTACACTATTCCATTCTCGTCCATATGCATATCCAATAACCATTTAAATGCCCTTAAAGTTGGTGAGTCTACGACTGCTGCATGTAAAGCATTTTACTCTCTATCTGCCAATACTCGGCACTTCAGCACATCTGATCAAGATCCCATTGAACTCTGAGGTAACAGTCTTCACTGTCCACAACACCTTCAATTTTGGTGTCAACTGCAAACTTACTACCCATACCTCCTATATTCACATCCAAATCGTTTATAGAAATGATGAAAAGCAGTGGACCCAGCACTGATCCTTGTGTCACAGGCCTCCTGTCTAGAAAACAACCTTCCACCACCACCCTCTGTCTTCTACTTTCAAGCCAGTTCTGTATCCAAATGGTTAGTTCTCCCTGTATTTCATGTGATCTAACCATCATATATATAACAAGACCCAGGTAATATCTAGTCTTGGATTGGTGAGTAGCATGTAAGATTCATACTGTACAAATGCCAGGCAATGGCCATCTCCAATAAGAGAAATCATTTGCTTTGACAGTCAATGGCATTACCATCAGTAAGAAGTTCAAAACCATTCAGGACAGAGCAATCTCCTTGATGGACTTCCTATCTGCCACCTTCCACATCACTCTCTTTCCCATCAACACATAACAGCAGCAGTTACTACAAGATGCACAGCGGCAATTCACAGTGCTCCTTTGACAGCACCTTCTAAATCCGACCTTATCGAAGAATAATGGCAGCAGACACATGGAAGCAGTACAACCCACAAGTTTCCCTCCAAGCCATATCCTGACATGGAACTGTATTATCATTCCTTCACTGCTGCTGGGTCAAAATCTCACAATACCTTCCCTAACATGTGAGACTGGAAAAGTGCAGCAGATCAGGCAGCATCCAAGGAGCAGGAGAATTGACGTTTCGGGCATGAGTCCTTCTTCAGGAATGAGGAAAGTATGTCAAGCAGGCTAAGATAAAAGGTAGGGAGGAGGCGCTTGGGGGAGGGGCATTGGACACTGCTTGGCACACTAACCTATTGTATTCCCAACGCCCCTCCCCCACGTCCCTCCTCCCTACCTTTTATCTTAGCCTGCTTGGCACACTCTCCTCATTCCTGAAGAAGGGCTCATGCTGAAACGTCGATTCTCCTGCTCCTTGGATGCTGCCTGACCTGCTGCACTTTTCCAGCAACACATTTTCAGCTCTGATCTCCAGCATCTGCAATCCTCACTTTCTCCTAACATGTGAGACCCCTTTCAGTCATGGCTGACCATGGGTTACATCCTCATTGTTCTAGCTTTCTGCAGTTGCTTGTGACTGAAGAGACCAATACTGGAGTGACAGTCCTGGTCGCAGAGGTCACATCTGTATGTGGTCACTAATCTGTTAGAGCTGCTGCACTCCTTCTTGCGTGCCCGCTTGTCTGCTGCAGTGCTCATCAGCTCCTTTCCACTGATTTGAGGTATTGGTTCAGGATGCTTCTCCATCACGTGGTCATGTGGAAGTTTTTCCCAGGACTCCGTAATGATATCAAGTGCCTTCATGTCCCTTATGCAGATGACCATGTAGCGCTGAGGAGACACCCAGCGAGTCTCTTCCTGGATGCAAGCTCTCCATGGAGGATATCTTTTGGGATGCAGCCATCCTCCATGTGGTGGACATGGACCTCAAGGATAGTGGAATCAAGGGTTATGGAGATAAGGCAGGAACAGGATGCTGATTGAGGATGATCAGCCATGATCATAATGAATGGTGGTGCAGGCTCGAAGGGCAGAATGGTCTACTCCTGCACCTATTGTCTATTGTCTATTGGACATGGTCCAGCCAGCGGTCTCCGCTGCCTAAGCAGAGTGTACATGCTGGGAAGGCCAGCGTGAGATAAGACTGCTGTATTGGACCTCTGTCTTGCCAGGATATGCCCAGGATATGGTGAATACTCCTCAAGTGGAAAATGTTCAATCTTTTCTCCTGCCTGGCATATGGAGTCCATGTTTCACTGCCATACGGCAGTGTGCTTATGACACAGGTGTCGTAGACTAACATTTTTGTCTTCACTGTCAGCTTGGGATTTGTTCATACTCAAGTCTTGAGGCAGGCAAGAGTTGAGGCTGCTTTCCCGATCCTCTTGACAATCTGTGTCCAAGGAGAGGTTGTCAGTGATGATAGAGTGAAGGTACGTAAACTGATGGATGACACAATTTGTAGTCATCGATGGTGATGACCAGTGATGCCTCTGTGTCCTGTCCCAGGATGCTCGTCTTTTTCAGGCTGATAATCAGCCTGAAATCTTTGCAAGCATGAGAGAGGCTGTCTGTCAGTAACTGGAGTTCCAGCTGGGTGTATGTTGCATCATTGCCAAACAACATGCCCCTGATGAGTGTTGCATGTACCTCTGGCTCTGAGGGGGGCTAGGTTGAAGAGCCTGCATCTGATCTCGTGCGCAGGTAATCCCCTCCGTTGCAGGTAATCCCCTCCGTTGCAGGTAATCCTCTCCGTTGCAGGTAATCCCCTCCGTTGCAGTGTAAATGACGTGTTTCAGGAGCACAGCAAAGAAAATCCCAAAGTGTGTGGGAGTGAGGACGCAGCTTTATTTGACACCACTGTGGATGTTGAATGACTCAGTTGAACTGCACTGTCCCTATCATATTACTGTGGAAGGATTCTATCATGCTCAGCAGTTTCAGTGGGCAGCCCGATCTTCAGGAGAGCCTTGAAAAAGCTGTATCCGCTGATCAGGTCGAATGACTCGGTGAGGTCGATGAAGGCGACATACCTGGGCATTTCCTGTTGCCTGCACTTTTCCTGCAGTTGGCAAAGGGAGAAGATCATGCCTACTGTTGTCTTTTTAGTTCTGAAGCTGTACCGTGACTCTGGATATAGGCGTTCTGCCAGTTTATGCAGGCAAGTCAAAATGACCCAAGCAGAGGCTTTCTGAAGTGTTGAAGACAGAGATGCCTCTGTAGTTGTTGCAGTCGTGTTTCTGGCCCTTGTTCTTGTAGAGAACAATGATCTTGGCATCCCTCATGGCCTGGATACAACTCTTTTTTTGCCAGCACTGGCAGAGGACTTTATGCAAAGGGAGCAATAAGCTAGTCTTGCAGCATTTGATCTGGTCAGGAGGAAACCCGTCACTACCCGGGACTTTACCTGAGACCAGGCCTTGCTGAGCTCTTCTACTGATGGTTCTGTGTCTAGCTCGACCATGATCGGCAAGCACATGATAACATCAAGTGCTGAAGCAGACATGGTCTGCTCTCTGGTGGAGAGATCAGAGTGGTGTTCAACCTACCTCTCCATCTGCTGACCTTTGTCTGTGATTATTTCCCCAGTCGAGTATTTGAGGGGGCTGTCTTGCTTTGGTCCTGTCCTAGTGCCTTCTTAATGCCTTTGTATATTCCCCTAATGTTCCCTGTTATAGCGGCTGTCTGAATTTCTTCATTTAGCTGTTTCCAGTACACATTAGTGCAATGCTTGGCAGTCTGCTGAACCTTGTTCCTGTCAGCCCCAAGAATCTGCAGGCTCTTCCCATTAGATGACCACTTGTACTCAGCCAGAGTGACATGCTTGGCTTCAACGACGGGGGTCATCGTGATTGCCTTAGCCTCAAACTAGTCGTGCGTCTTGCAGGTCTTCTTCGCAAAGATAGCCAGGGATGTGCGGTGCATGGTATCCCGCAAGGTTTCTTACTTCTCTATGGCAGAGTCTCTGTGTCGCGAGACACAGTTCCCTCATGAAAGCCTCTGAGAATGGTGTAAGGTCTGGCTGGGACATCTTGTTGACGTTGATGCAAGGGTTCCCCTGTTGCTTAGTGTGATGGAATCTCTTAGGTTGCAGCCAAATCTTGCAACACACTAAGGAGTAGTCTGTGTCATAGTCCACACTATGTAAGAATGTATGTGGAGAACGTGTATCCTCATTTCTTCACTGCTGCCGGATCAAAATCTTGTGATACTTTCCCTAACAGCATTGCGGGTATTCTTACACCTTATGAATTGCAGCAGTTCCAGAAGGCTTAGGATCATCTTCTCAAGAGCAATTGAGAATGGATAATAAGTGTTGATCTCCATCTTGTAAACAAGAATAAAAAGACATTAGAGAAACTGTCAGAGAGGTCAGTAACTAAAAAACACAGGTTTAGGTGACTGGCAAGTAATCAAGAAGAAACGTGAAGAGAAGTTTTATGACACAGAGAGTTGATATGATCTGGAATACATTTCCTGAAAGGGAGTTGGAAGCAGATTCAATAGTAACTTTCAAAGAAAACTGGATGATGTGTAGGTCCTATGGGGGATGACTAGAAGACTGGCACTAGTTAGGTAGATCTATAATCAGAACTGATGAAAGTCATGATCTGAAATGTTAACCCTGTGTTTCTCTCAGATGCAGACTGACATTCTGTGCATTTTTAGCATTTCCTATATCTATTTCAGATTTCCAGCCTCTGTAGTATTTTGCTTTTGAACAGCTCCACAAACTTGGTGGACTGAATGATCTCTTCCTCTGGGCTGATCACTCTGTTACAAATCACATTCTTCATTTCTTTTCCATTGCTAGATCATTGGCAAGTTTTCTATTCAGATGGCCAAGCTGTCATGTTTAAAATATGCATTATTGTTCACTTGGATTTTCGAATAGAAAAGCTGATATTCTTCCACTGGCTCCCTCAGTATCATCCCATTCTTCAAATATTTCTTTATTACAAAAGACCTATAGTGGACCACACACATGAATAAAATATTATGACCTTGATGGATCTAAGTAGCTTTTGTTTCCCATTCAACTGCTTTCATTGGGAAATATTACTTTCACCAATCAAAACAAAGTGCTTTAGTTTTGTGATGATTTAAAATTACATTACATTACAGGATGTTAAATCACTCATTTTCTGAAGAGCAAGCTGTGCGATAACTGTTGAGCTCTCCCTGACTAAACCAGTAATACTCCTATAAATTAAAAAGTTTTAGCACAAGACTGCCAGCAATTGCATACAAAATTAAATTTGCTGCTCAATAATTTTGAGATACTTTTTCAGAGATAGTTGATTCAGCAGGCATAAAATATTTTTTTCACCTCATACAGCATAATAGAAAATCAAGTCATATTTGTTGGATCATACAGTCTAATGCTATCATCTATTGCAATGAAATTCATAATTATTATGCCAGTTTTAATAGAAACTCTGAAATGTGGTGTGTTCAGTTTTAAGAGACTGTGGTTTGTGGGAATTTTCTTTTCTTATGTGAGGAGAAGGCAAAAGTCAAAGAAAAAATGCCTTTAAGCAGATGTTTGGAAGAATAGCGTGGGTAACAAGGTAAAAGCCTATAGGAAAGGAGACATAGGAATGACATGGAGATAGTGGATAAAGAACATTGCTCTCTCTGAAACAGACTATGTAGTCAACACAGAATAAACATGTGCCCAAGGAAAGGAGAGACTGCAGGATGGATGAAATTGAAATAAGGAGGTCAAGGATTAACCATGAAAGGATTGGGCATGAAAATAAGAATCTTTATAAACGATGGAGCAAAGTTGGAGAGTCCAAGTGCAATGGCAATGTGGGATTAAATGGAAGAATGGAACTGCATTGAAATGAATTGATATGGCAATGAGATATTTCTAATTTGGAGTCATGGGGAAATTGGATGGGATCTTGAGGATGAGAAGGGTTCTTAAGAATATGGAGACTGCTAATAAAATTGTAAATATGTAGGCCAAATTAAAAGGAACTTTATTAACACAAAGTAGACAAGAGGAGTATGTTGAAAGGATAAGGTGTCAGTGAAATTACTCATTATTTTGAGTAGTATTGTTCTTAAAATTGGGGAATAATGTTTTCAGTATTTCATGGTAATAAAGATTGATAATTTGTAGGCATTAAAAATAAAGTACTGTATTAGTGATGATAACAGGGATAACTTAAATTTCCAAACCATCATGTAGCGCAAGAAAACAAAATGAGAAGAGACAGATGAGGAGGAGAATAAAGGTGTACAAGTAGAGTCTTTGTTTTGAATAGTTTAAGTTGACTAAATTCCCTACAAATAATGCAAGTTATTCTGTTTTATGTTTCAATTTATTTTTTTGTAACTTTAAAATTACGCAGCTGGGAAAGAAAAAAACACCATGATGTTAGATGTTTGTAAAATGTTCACTGCCTAAGGTTTTGACTCATAATTAGGAATAGTCATCTGTTGAATGTTGTAATTGTGACTTGGCTTAAACACTGATACATGAAAGTTTCAGAACATCAGATGACACGAGCAGATTTCAACCATTTTCTCTCTTCCATTTGTCTGTTTAGCTTAATTAACTCAACAAGTTCTTAAGCAAGCAATGGCAAACCAACTCCAATAATTTAAGATGAAAAACCTTTATCCAATTCCATTGAAGCACTTGGTAGAATATTGTATAATTAATGCAAACTACTCCTCTGCTTCATTTCCCAATCTATATGCTTTTGAAACTCATACTAATCAGCACTAGATGATGTGCAATTTACGAGGGATCCTGGCCATCACTGGTGCAGGAGGGAGTAAAAGCATTCTGCCTGATTGGGTGCATTTGAGAAAAATGCCTCCAGCTGTAATCAATCTAACTCATCACCGCCAGAGACTGCATCCAGCTAACTAGAAGTACATACAACATTGGAAAAAACCCCAGCTGTTCCGAAGCCCTTAGATCACATGTTGGATCTCAACCAAGCCACGCACTGAATCATATGGCCCACTGCTTCACTAGGTTCTGAACCATTGTCAGAATCACTCAGAAACCATACAAGGCCCAGATTTGTGAATTGCAACACAGAGGACTGTACAGCTCCACATAGTCAGCAGCAGTGCCAACCCCACTTTAATGAGATGGAGGAGGTTGTTGAAGAAGCAACCAATATGTATGAAAAGGTCACCAAAGAGTTCAGTTCTTAGAGTCATACAGCACGGACTCAGGTGCTTTTCCCAAACTGGTCCATGCTGACTGAAATGTATGTCCATGCAAACCCATTTCCCTGCACTTGGTTCATATCCTTCCAAGTTGAGAGTTTGTTGCTGGAAAAGCACAGCAGGTCAGGCAACATCCAAGGAGCAAGAAAATCGATATTTCGGGTCAGAGCCCTTCATCAGGAATGAAGCTGGGAGCCTTGGGGGTGGAGAGAGAAATGGGATGCGGGTTGGGCTAGGAAGAAGTTAGCTGAGAGTACAGTAGGTGGATGGAGGTGGGATAAAGGTGATAGGTCAGAGTGGAGGGTGGAGTGGATAGATGGGAAGGAAGATTGACAGGTGGGACAGGTCATGAGAGCCATGCTGAGCTGGAAGGTTGGAACTCGGAGAAATGAGGAAACTGGTGAAATGTACATTGATTCCCTGGGGTTGAAGTGATCTAAGACAGCAGGTGATGAGGGGGTGGTGATGGAGGAGGCACAGGACCTGCATGTCCTTGGTGGAATGGGAAGGGGAGTTGAAATATTCAGCCACAGGGCGATGGGGTTGATTGGTGAAGGTGTCTCGGAGATGTTCTCTAAAGTGCTGTGCAAGAAGGCGTCCAGTCTCCCCAATGTAGTGGAGACCGCATCGGGAGCAACAAATACAATAAGTTATATGTGTGGAATTGCAGGTGAAAGTTTGATGAATGTGGAAGGCTCCTTTGTGGCCTTGGACAGAGGTGAGGGGGGAGGTGTGAGCGCTGGTTTTGCAATTCCTGTGCTGGTAGGGGAAGGTGCTAGGAGGGTCAGATGCCTCATAGGGAACATGGACCTGACCAAGTAGTTGCGGAGGGAACGGTCTTTGTGGAAAGTGGATAGGGGTGGGGAGGGAAATATCTCCCTGGTGGTGGGGTCCATTTGTAGGTGGCAGAAATGTCGGCAGATGATGCAATTTATTTGAAGTTTGGTGGGATTGCAAGGTGAGGACCGGGGCAATCTGTCCTTGTTCCGGTTGGAAGGGTGGGGTTTGAGGGTTGAGGTGCGGAACGTGGATGAGATGCCTTGGAGGGAATCTTCAACCACGTGGGAGGGGAAATTTCAGTCTTTAAAGAAGAAGGCCATCTGGTGTGTTCTGTGGTGGAACTGGTCCTCCTGAGAGCAGATGTGGTAGAGGTGGAGGAATTGGGAATATGGGATAGCATTTTTGCAGGTGGTAGGATGGGAGGAGGTGTAATCCAGGTAGCTGTGGGAGTCGGTGGGTCTGTAAAAAATATCAATATTGAGTCGGTCCTCGTGGATGGAGATAGAGAGGTTGAGGAAGAGGAGGGAGGTGTCAGAGATGGTCCAGGTGACTTTAAGGTCAGGGTGGAATGTGTTGTTGAAGTTGATGAACTGTTTGACCTCCTCGCAGGAGCATGAGGTGGCACTGATGCAGTCGTCAATGTAGTGGGGGAAAGGGTGGGGAGTGGTGCCGGTGTAACTATGGAAGATGGATTGTTCTACGTAGTTGACAAAGAGACAGGCCCGTGCGGGTGCCCATGGCTACCCCTTTTGTCTGGAGGAAGTGAGAGGATTGGAAGGTGAAATTATTGATGTCGAGGACCAGTTCAGACAAACGAATAAGAGTGTCAGTTGAAGGGTACTGGTGGGGAGGTCAGGAGAGGAAGAAATGGAGGGCTTGGAGGCCCGGATCATGGCAGATGGAGGTATAGAGGGACTGGATGTCAATGGTGAGGATGAGGCATTGGGGGCCGAGGAAATGGACGTCTTGGAGGAGGTGGAAGGTGTGGGTGGTTTCCCGAACATATGTGGGGAGTTCCTTGAGCAGGGGGAATAGGGCAGTATCAAGGTAGATGGAAATGAATTTGGTGGGACAGGAGCAGGCTGAGACAATGGATTGGCTGGGGTAGTCAGGCTTGTGGTTCTTGGGTAGGAGGTAGAATCAGGCAGTACAGGGTTCCCAGACTATGAGGTTGGAAGCTGTGGGTGGGACTACCCCTGAGGTGATGAGGTTATGTATGATCTGGGCGATGATAGTTTGGTGATGGAGGGTGAGGTTGTGGTCGAGGGGGCAGTAGGAGGAAGTGTCTTCAAGTTGACGCCTGGCTTCAGTGATGTAGAGGTCAGTGCGCCAAACTAACACTACACCCTCCTTGTCTGCTGGTTTGATGGCGAAGTTGAGGTTGGAGCAGAGGGAGCGGTGGGCTGTGTGTTGTGAGGGTGAGAGGTTGGATAGGTTGAGGCAGTTGATGTCACAGAGACAGTTTGAAATGAAGTGGTCAAGGGCAGGTAGCAGGCTAGCACGGGGTGTCCAGGTGGATGGGGTGTCTTGGAGGCAGGAGAGGGGTCCTCAGTGGGAGGGCAGGTGTCTTGGTTGTAAAAGTAGGCATGGAGGCAGAGTTGACAGAAGAAATGTTCAAGTTGCAGCGTGTGTCGAATTCATTAATTTGGGACCGTAAAGTGATAGAGATAGGGCCTTTACTGAGTACTAAGCGTTCGTTCTCAATGAGGTGGTGGTCTGGAGGAATGGTGAAGGCATGGCAGGGATGGGAGCTAGGACCTGGAGTGGGGCTGGAGTTCGAGGTGGGAGCGGAGACATTGGCTTGAGTGGGTGTGGTTATGGGGTCGGAAGTGACATCACCAAAGGAGGTGACACTTACAATGGTGTGGAAGTGGTGCACTGACCACTACATTGCTGACAAAGTGGGTACAGTGGTAATTTAGCACACTGACCTCTACACCACTGAAGCCAGGCGCCAACTTGAAGCCACCTCCTCCTAATGCCCGCTCGACCATGAATCATCACCAAACCATCATCTCCCAGCCCATACAGAACCTCATCACCTCAAGAGATCTCCCACCCACAGCTTCCAACCTCATAGTCTGGGAACCCCGCACTGCCCGATTCTACCTCCTACCCAAGAACCACAAGCCTGACTACCCCAGCCAATCCATTGTATCAGCATGCTCCTGCCCCACTGTACTCATTTCCATCTACCTTGATATTGTCCTATTCCTCCGGTCCAGGAACTCCCCACGTATGTTCATGACACCACCCACACCTTCTACCTCCTCCAAGACTTCCGTTTCCTTGGCCCCAATGCCTCATCTACACCATTGACATCCAATCCCTCTATACCTCCATCTGCCATGACCAAGGCCTCCAAGCCCTCCGTTTCTTCCTCTCCCGACCTCCCCAACAATACCCTCCCACTGACACTCTTATTCATTTGTCTGAACTGCTCCTCACCCTCACAAATTTCTCCTTCCAATCAACCCAATTACACCAGACGAAAGGGGCAACCATGGGCACCCGCAAGGGCCCCAGCTATGCCTGTCTCTTTGTCAGCTATGTAGAACAGTCCATCTTATGGAGTTACACCGGCACCATGCCCTACCTCTTCCTCCGCTATATTAATGACTGCAAAGGTGCCACCTTGTGTTCCCATGAGGAGGTTGAACAGTTCATCAACTTCAGCAACACATTCCACTCTGATCTTAAATTCAACTGGACTATCTCCCTCCCCTTCCTAGACTGTCCATCTCCATCCAGCGGACCGACTCAATACTGACATTTTTGTAAACCTACTGACTCCCATATTAAAGGTTTGGACACTCTGGAGGCAGGAAACATGTTTCCACTGATGTGTGAGTCCCGAACCAGAGGACACAGCTTAAATATAAGGGGTAGGCCATTTAGGACACAGATGAGAAGAAACTTCTTCACCCAGAGAGTGGTGGCTGTGTGGAATGCTCTGCCCCAGAGGGCAGTGAAGGCCCAGTCTCTGGATTCGTTTAGGAAAGAGTTGGAGAGAGCTCTCAAGGATAGTGGAATCAAGGGTTATGGAGATAAGGTGGGAACAGGATACTGATTGAGGATGATCAGCTATGATCATAATGAATGGTGGTGCAGGCTCGAAGGGCAGAATGGCCTACTTCTGCATCTATTGTCTATTGTCTATTGTCTGCCTGGATTACACCTCCTCCCACCCTACCTCCTGCAAAAATGCTATCCTGTATTCCTAATAGCTCCGCCTCCGCCACATCTGCTCCTAGGAGGGCCAGTTCCACCACAGAACACACCAGATGGCCTCCTTTAAAGACCAAAACTTCCCCTCCCACGTGGTTGAAGATGCCCTTCAACGCATCTCATCCATGTCCCTCACCTCCACCCTCGAACCCTACCCCTCCAACCGCAACAAGGACAGAACCCCCCGGTCCTCACCATCTACCCCACCAACCTCTACATATATCGCATCATCCGCCGACATTTCTGCTACCTACAACGGACCCCACCACCAGGGATATATTTCCCTTCCCACCCCTATCTGCTTTCCTCAAAGATTGTTCCCTTGGCAGCTACCTGGTCAGGTCCACCTCCCCTAACAACCCACCCTCCACCCCCCCCCGGCACCTTCCCTTGCCACTGCAGGAATTGCAAAACCTGTGCTCACACCTCCCCCCTCACCTCCATCCAAAGCCCCAAAGGAGCCTTGCACATCCATTAAAGTTTCATCTGCAGTTCCATACATGTCATTTATTGTATCCATTGCTCCCAATGTGGTCTCCTCTACATTGGGGCGACTGGGTGTCTTCTCGCAGAGCACTTTACAGAACATCTCCGGGACACCCGCACCATTCAACCCCACCACCCCGTGGCCGAACATTTCAACTCCTCCTCCCACTGTGCCAAGGACATGCCGGTCTTGGGCTTCCTCCATCGTCACTCCCTCACCACCCGATGCCTGGAGGAAGAACGCCTTATCTTCCATCTCGGGACACTCCAACCCCAGGGCATCAATGTGGACTTCACCAGTTTCCTCACTTCCCCTCCCCCCACCTTATCCCAGTTCCAACCTTCCAGCTCAGCACCGTCCTCATGACCTGTCCCACCTGTCAATCTTCCTTCCCAACTATCCGCCCCACCCTCCCCTCTGATCTATCACCTTCACCCTCACCTCCATGCATCTATTACATTCTCAGCTACCTTCTCCCCAGCCCACCTCTGTGCCATTTATCTTTCCACCCTCGAGGCTCCCAGCCTCATTCCTGATGAAGGGCTCCTGCCCAAAACATCTATTTTTCCTGCTCCTTGGATGCTGCCTGACTTGCTATGTTTTTCCAGCAACACAATCTCAACTCTGATCTCCAATATCTGCAGACCTTGCTGTCTCCTCATAACCTTTCCTATATGTGTATTTGTCCAAATGCCTTTTAGGTGTTGTTAATGCACCCTCCTCAACCACTTCCGCTGGCAGCTCATTCCATGTGTATATCACCCTCTGTGTAAAAAAGTTGCCCCTCAGGTTCCCTTTTATTTTCTCCCCTCTAACCTTAAACTGATGCCCTCTGTTCCTTGATTCCCCAACCCTGGGAAAAAGGCTGACTGCATTCATTATCCATGCCTCTCATGATGTTATACTTCTTTTTAATTTCAAAAATATACTTTATTCATAAAATAATTTGATGGTCTGCACAGTTGGTCATGCCATACATATGTAAACATTTACATACAGAGATCAGAATTTATCATTTTTATACAGGTCTGTACATTTTTCAATCATATGCCCATATAATTAGCTGAGGCGTCAGCAGAGCCTAAATGACTGCACGGGCCCCCTGTTCTTCGTTAGGCAGGCAGATGTTACACGGTGGTCTTTGCAGCTGCCCCAAGCTTCAGCACGTCCCTCAACACGTAGTCCTGGACCTTGGAATGTGCCAGTCTGCAACACTCAGTCGGGGTCAACTCCTTCATCTGGAAGGTCAACAGGTTTCGGACCGCCCAGAGAACGTCCTTCACCAAGTTGATGATCCTCCAGGCACAGTTGATGTTCGTCTCGGTGTGCGTCCCGGGAACAGGCCGTACAGCACGGAGTCCCGCGTCACGGCGCTGCTCGGGACGAACCTCGACAAACACCACTGCATTCCTCTCCAGACTTCCTCTGCATAGGCACATTCCAGAAGGAGGTGTGTGACAGTCTCTTCCCCCCCCCGCAGCCACTTCAGGGCAGTGTGCGGTGCGGCTGAGAGTCCGGGCGTGCATAAAGGATCTCACAGGCAGAGCCCTTCTCACCACCAGCTAAGCCATGTCTTGGTGCTTGTTGTAAAGTTCTGGCGATGAGGCATTCTGCCAAATGGCTTTGACAGTCTGCTCAGGGAACCACTCAATAGGATCCATCCTTTCCTTTTCCCGAAGGGTCTCGAGGACACTACGTGCTGACCACTTCCTGATGGACTTGTGGTCAAAGGTGTTTTTCTTCATAAACTTCTCCACAAAGGACAGGTGATGCCCTGATTGATGAAGGCCAGTGTGCCAAAAGCCTTCTTAACTGCCCTGTCTACCTGTGACTCCACTTTCAGAGAACTGTGCACCTGAACTCGAAGGTCCCTCTTTTCCACCAAACTCCTTAAGGCCCTACCATTCACCATGGAATTCCTACCTTGATTTGACTTTCCAAAGTGCAAGGCCTTGCACTTATCTACATTAAAACTTCGTTTGCCATTTCCCGGCCCACTTCCCAGCTGATCAAGGTCCTGCTACAATTTCTGATAACCCTCTTCACTGCCTATGATACCTCCTATTTTAGTGTTGCCTGCAAATGTACTAATCATGCCTTGTACCCTCTCATCCAAATCATTGACAGAGATAACAAACAGCAATGGGCCCAGCACTGATCCTTGAGGCACTCCCCTAGTCACTGGCCTCCAGTCCAACAAGCATCCTTCCACTATTATCCTGTGCTTCCTCCTATCAAGTCAATTGTGTATCCAATTTACCAGCTCCCCCGGATTCCATGCAAACTAACCTTCCAGAGCAGACTCCCATGTGGAACTTTACCAAAGGCCTTACTGAAATCCATATAGACTACATCTACCACCCTGCCCTCATCAACCTTCCTGGTCACTTCATCAAAGAACTCTAACAAATTTGTGAGGCATGATCTCCCACTCACAAAGCCATGCTGACTACTCCTAATCAAACCCTGTCTTTCCAAATGCAGGTATATCTTATCCCTCAGAATCTTCTGAAGTAACACATTTACCACAGATATGTGGCTTATTGGTCTTTAGTTCCCAGGTTTTCTTTACAGCACTTCTTGAATAATGGCATAACATTTGCTCCCCTCCAATTTCTGGGGCCACTCTTGTGGCTAACGATGATGCAAAAATATCAGCCAGGGTCCCCACAATTTCTTCTCTAGCCTCTTGCAGTGTTCTTCAATATATTTAGCCAGGACCAGGAAATTTATCCAACTTCACACATTCTAATGCACCCAATATCTCCTCTGTTGTGATATAGACTGTACCCAAGATATGACAACTAACCTCCTCAGGTTCTCAAGTCTTATGTCTTTCTCCATGGTAAACACAGAGGAGAAATATTCATTGATGACTTCAACCACCCCCTGCAGTTAAACACAAGCATGCTCACTTTGGTCCTTGAGGGGCTCTATTCTCTCACTCGTTAAAAAAGAGAATAGGGCCTCTTTTCTTAATTTAGCTTATGGAACAAATCTGTAAGAGACTGGCTGAAGACCAATCTGCATAGCCAGAAGGTTGGGTGGACTGTTGATTCCTTTACAAACAACTTGTACAACCTTGCTGGTATTGGCCAATATGCAAAATGGAGAGATAAGCTCAACAGAGACCACACTGTATTGGGAATGCTAGATGTGGCTTAATTAGAATTTTTCCATTCCAAAGGGGATCTTACAATGACAAAATCAATATAGTCCAACAGACAGGATGAACTTGACAAGTAAAGCAGGTTTTGTTTTATATTGAAGGAACTGCAAGCTTCTTAGGGTGAGACAACTAATTTTGATTCGGTCTAGTACTTCTAGTTAATGTGCCATTAATAAAACAAAACTAATGGGAAATAGGCACTGCCATTGTTTCATGTCCATATTGTGGTGAAAACATTAATACCAAAGGTTGCCCCTCAGGTTCCCTTTAATACTTTCCCCTCTAGCCTTAAACTGATGCCCTCTAGTCCTTGATTCCCCAACCCTGGGAAAAAGACTGTGTGCATTCACCCTATCCATGCCTCTCATGATCTTGTACACTTGTATAAGGTCCCCCCTCAGTCTCCCACCTTCTAAAGGAAAAAGTCCTAGCTTGTCCAACCTCTCCCTATAACTCTGTTTATTGAGTCCTGATAATATCCTTATCCAGACTTGGCCATTACTGCAGAGTGCCATGCAGGTTATAAAAAAAGTCATTTTAGGATCATTTGCCATAGGAGCTGAAGAAGATTTCCACTTGCAAGGAATAGACGATCCTGAGAAACAAAGTGCTTTCTGCTTAGTTGCAGTGGTAGACATACATGAAAAATTTCTGGCATGCAGACCTCGTAGTAAATGGCAAGAAAACTAATTATAACTTGAAAAAGGAGCATATACATATATTGGGTTTCTCCAATTGACCACCTTTCAGTTTCAGAATACAGGAGGCCTTCCATTGAGAGTGTGAGGACAGGTACAAGTTATACTTCACTATAGTGGGAGTGAGATCACTGATGGTCTGATTTGATTTGGAGATGGCCGGTGTTGGACTGGCGTGTGCAAAGTTAAAAATCACACAGCACCAGGTTATGGTCCAAGAGGTTTATTTGGAAACACCAGCTTTCGGAGCAATCCATCATCAGGTGGTTGTTGAGTATAAGATCGTGGGACACAGAATTTACAGCAAAAGTTTGCAGTGTGATATAACTGAAATTATATATTGTTCATTTACTATTACTAATTATACTTCTTATTTATTAAACAGAGACTTTCATGTGTTTTTTTATTCATAAGTTGTGGAAGAAATTGAAAATCATGTAGCACACTGAGTTAGCCTTCATTGGAAAAATTCTATTCCTAAAGTCACTAGAGAAGATTATGGAACTTTAATTCATGTTTGATTACATGAGGCTACCTGCAGCAGAAGAGAGGTACACAAGGATGAAGGAGGACAGCTGCAAGGTGATCTGCTAAATCTTAATTTTCTCTTTCATGAAATATTGGAGTGAATTAAACTGCTACTAACATTGATTATTAATTGAAGGAGTAGATCCTAAATCTTGTTTTGTTCTTGGAAGAGAGCATAAATGCCAACCTTGCTCTTAACTCTGTTGTTTCTTTTCAGGAGAATCAATATTTTGTTAAGGAAGGTGATAAAGCAGCAATTTTATTTGTTCATTGCATGAAGAATGTCATCCAGCAGCAACAAACATAATCTGTTTCAAAACTTCACAGAATCATATTGGTTGGCAAATGTTGATGAAGAAGACTACAGAAATGAAACTAAGCAGGAGTGCAATGCAAGAGTTTCTGAATGTCACTGGTAAATGCTTCAGGACTGAAATAGAAAGGCATGAATTGAATAAAGAAATTAAGAGATTAGAGCATTATCTCGCAAATGAAGATTTGATAGGAGCCTGTGGCCTGTCGAGTGTAGAATTACAAAGTTGCATTGATTTTGTATGAGTTTCAGGACACTCACAGCACTGAGAGGTAGTAGAGATTCTGCAGAAGATGGATATTGCTTGAATTAACTCACTTGCATAGGTAAGAGGCAACCCAGCTGGACAAATCAAGCATTGGGATGGTTGCATGAGAAAATTTGTTTGGCTTCATGCAACAAAACACTCCTTGGAACTCAATGAAATTGACATTCTGTCAAAATATCATAAGATTCAACTCTGTATCACACATTTTCTCAGCTAAACTGGACAGGTTTTCAGGCAATCATAGAGCCCTCAGCACGGAGACAGGCCCTCCAGCCCAAACTGGTCCACGCTGACCAAAATGTCCATCCACCGTAACTCCATTTCCCTGCCCTTGACCCATCTTCTAAATCCTTTCCTATCCATCTATTTGTCCAAATGCCTTTTAAATGTTGTTAATGTACCCGTGTCAACAACTTCCGCTAGCAGCTCATTCCATATGCGTCCTACCCTCTGTGTAAAAACATTGCTCCTCAGGTTCCCTTTTACTCTTTCCCCTCTCACCTCAAACTGATGCCCTCTTGTCCTTGATTCCCTAACCCTGGGAAAAAAGACTGAGTGCATGTACCCTCTCCATGCCTCTCGTGATCTTATACACTTCTATAAGATCCCCCTCAGTCTCCTACACTCTAAAGAAAAAAGCCCTAGCTTATCCAACCTCTCCCTGTAACTCAGACCATTGAGTTCTGGCAACACCCTTGTAAATTTCTTCTGCACTCTTTCCAATTTAATTACATTTTTCTTAGAGCAAGGTGACCAAAACTGAACCCAATACTCCAAGTGCGGCTCCACCAATGTCCTGTATAACTGCATCATAACTTCCCAACTTCTATACTTGATGTCTTGGCTGATGAAGGCCAATGTGCCAAAAGCCTTCTTCTCTGCCTTGTCTACCTGTGACTCCACTTTCAGACAAGTCGGCATACCACCTTCCTCACCCAGGGCCCCAAACAGTCCTCCCAGTTGAGTCAGAGATTCACCTGCCTCTCTTCCAACATAGTTTACTGCATCAGATGCTCCCGATGTTGTCTTTTCTAAATTGTGGAGACCAAACATAAACTAAGGGAATGGCTCACCAAGCATCTAAGCCGAGCCTGCAGGGGCTGACCTGACCTCCTAGTCACCACCCATTTTAATTCCCCTTCCCACTCCCTTTCCGACATGACCATCCTCAGCCTCCTCCATTGCCACAGCGAATCAGACTGCAAATTGGAGGAATAACATCTTATTTTCCAACTGGGCTGCCTACAGCACGGAGGACTCAACATTGAGTTCTCCAATTTCAAATCGTCTCCCCCCCAATCACCCAAATTCTTTCCTCGTCTCTCCTCCTTCCTTTCATTCCACTCACAAACCCTTCCTTCTAGCCACCAACCAGATTCATTCCTCCCATTAACCAATTAGGTCATACCCTTTACCTGTCTTGATCTATCCCCACTTCACCACCCTGCTCCCACCACCCACTTTATCTGTAGCCCCCCTTACACCCACCCCCAGTCCTGAAGAAGGGTTACACATGAAATGGCGACTTCTCTACCACCTGATGCTGCCTGCCTTGCTGTGTTCTTCCAGCCTCCTGCTTGTCTACCTTGGATTCCAGCATCTGCAGTTTTTTTTGTCTCTAATCTAGTTTAAACCCTCCCTTGTAGCAAACCTGACTGCCAAAGTATTGGTCCCCCTCCAGTTCAGGGGCAGCACCCCCTCTTGAACAGGTCATCTCTGCCCCAGAAAAGATGCTAATGATCAAAAATTTGAATCTCTACCCCCTCCACAAGTTATTTAGCCACGCATTCATCTGCCAAATCCTCCTGTTTTTACCCTCACTCACACATGGCACTGGAAGTAGTCTGGTATTACCACCGTCGAAGTCCTGGCTTTAGGTTTTCTTCCTAGCTCTCTATAATCACTCTGCAGGACCCTATCTCTATTTCAGCCTATGTTCTTTGTGCCAATGTGAACAATGACTCCTGGTTTCTCCCCCTCCCCCTTGAGAACATTGTGTAGTGCTCCAAGACATCCTGGACCCTGGCACCTGGGCGGCAACACACCATCCTGGATTCCCATTTGCAGACACAGAATCTCCTATTTATCCCCCTAACTATCGAGTCTCCTATCACTAAGGTCCTGGTTACCTTTACCCTTTCCCACTGTGTCCCAGAACCAGTCATTGTTCCACCGATCTGGCTACTGCTGCTTTCCCATGAATGATCATTCTTCCCCAACAGTATCCAAAATGGTGTACCTGTTTTCAACCGGAATGTCCACAGGGGATTCCCGCACTCTCTGCCTACTCCCTTTGCCTTTCCTGGTGGTCACCCAGTTAGTCTCTGCCACCTCCCTAAAACTCTTATCTATGATGCACTCAGCATCTCGGAAGATTCTGAGTGCATCCAGCTCCAGCTCCCTCCCAGGAGCTACAACTGGGTGCACTTCCTACAGGTGTAGTCATCAGGGACAGTGGAAGTCTCTCTGAGCTCCCACATCTTGTAGGAGAAATATGCGACTGCCCTAACTCCAATCTCAATGGCTGTAAGACTAAAGGGGAAAGTTAAAAGGACTTTTCCTGAGTTTACCTATACTTTTTTGCTGAGGTGCTGCTCTCCGAAACATCTCAAGCCTCTTAATCACTGAGGAAGTGCTTATGTACTGAAAGGTTTAAGAGGAGGCAAGTACTTATCTGCAGAGAATTAACACTGGTTTCACAACTAGATTTCCTGGGACATGTACGAGGGGAATCCAACACCCTAGAATACAACAGTGAGACAGGACTCCCCAGTGACTGTGAGGGATTCACACATTACAAATAGAAAAAAGCTGCAATAAATAAGTGAGCTAATGCAATCGTGCATCTGAAAAGATTAAAAGAGATAAATGTGTTCCCAACTTATTCTTTCTCTAGTGCTCCAATGACATCATTGATGCTGATTCCCTTTCTACTCCAGAATTAGAAAAATTGATCAATTTTGTTTCAACTTCCATTCTGCTCTCACCTTCACCTGGTCTATATCTGACTCCTCCCTCCTCTTCCTCGACATCTATGTTTCTATTTTTGGGGACATACTGGCCACCGAACTCCACTACAAACCTACTGACTCCCACAGTTACCATAACTATACATCCTCACATGCAGCTTCCTGTAAAGACGCTTTTCCATTCTCACAGTTTCTTTGTCTCCTTTGCATCTGTTCTGATGAGGCCAACTTTGATAAAGGTGATTCACCTTTTTCTTCAACTGAGGATTGCCTGCCACTGTGACTGACAGAGTCCTCACCTTTGTCTGACCCATCTCCTGCACTTCTGCCCTCATTTCTTCTCTTCCCCCCACAGGAATGATTGGGTCCCTCTAGTCCTCATTTTCCATGCTACCAGTATCCACATCCAAAAGAATATAAATATCCATTTCTGCCACCTCCAGTAGGATGCCTCCACCAGACTCATATTACCCTCCACTACCTTGTTAGCATTCTGTTCCATCTGGGATGTCGTGATCCACTCCTCCTCCACTCCCAATACTTTCTCACACTTCCATGTCACCGAAGATGCAACATTTGCATATCTATCATCTCCTTTCCTCACTATCGAAGACTCTGACCATACCGTTTAGGTAAAGCAGCATTTATCTGCGCTTCTGTCAATATAATCTGCTGTATTCATTGTTCACAATGTGGCCTCTACATTGAGGAGAGAAATTCAGACTGGATAATCACTTTACCAAACACCTACAATCCGTCTGTAAAAAACACCCTGAATTTACATTTGCCTGACATTTCAACACACCACAGTGTCCCCATGCCAACATCTCTGCTCCACTGCTCCAACAAATTACAATGAAAGCTGAAGGTACAACATTTCATTTATCACTCGATTTGCACTGTCCTGTCAGTATACACAATGTGTCTCGTGTTTCATTGTCTTCTCAATGTCAGTGATGTCTGTGACCAAATAAAGCAGACATTTTGTCATCAGTATTGACTCCACTACGAGTGTGAGACAGTTGGGAAAAGAATATTGGTCAGGGCACCAGGAGAGTTCAGTGCACTTCCTTAAAATTTATTTTAGTTACTATGTTCACTTAACTAATGGAACAGGCAGCAAATACAGCAGACCATTCAGCATCTGTCCTTCATACGGTTGAGTTGGCCCTGTTGGGATTCCTTGCTATTTTCTGCTTTTCTTTAAATGCCCGTAGGTTTTCTGATATACAGCTAGTGTGATGAGTGGACAGAAACTCAGCTGAACACACATAATAGTCCTGTTGAAAATGCATGAAATTTATATTATTGCATGAATAATTGATCTCAAAATAACTTTTGATTTCTATTT
Organism: Hemiscyllium ocellatum; assembly: GCF_020745735.1. Taxonomy (NCBI): domain Eukaryota; kingdom Metazoa; phylum Chordata; class Chondrichthyes; order Orectolobiformes; family Hemiscylliidae; genus Hemiscyllium; species Hemiscyllium ocellatum. The sequence goes on along the minus strand of NC_083422.1, from coordinate 63,101,176 downwards.
TACATAACTTCACAAACACGGAGATAAAAGCTTTTCAGTCTCAAATGTTGTTTTAATATTTATCATTGAAATCCTAAACAAATATCCAGAATCCCCAATTTAGATCAAGAGAATGAAAACCTTCATCATGTTTTTAATAAAACTTTGAGCGCTAAATATCTTTGAATCTTCTGGTATAAATTGTGCAGTCTCAATAAAAAATAATAACATAACACTGCATTACATTGTGAAGGAAAAACAATTGAAAAAATGTGAATATTGTCACAATAACTGTTATAGATTGAACGTAATCCTTATGAGTATTATTTCATTAAGTATTGAAATATAATACACTCTAACTTTTGTTCACAGCAAAATATGTAACACAGGACATGACTGGACTCCTCTCTCAGGACTAGCTTCCATTCCTGATGAAGAGCTCTGGCCCGAAACATCGATTTTCCTGCTGTTCGGATGCTGCCTGACCTGCTGTGCTTTTCCAGCAATGCACTCTCAACCTTGGTTCCCTTCCACCCCATCCCAATTATTTCAACTCATATTAAATCATGTGAGACAGAGAAAGCTTTACAGCAAAGCAATAGTTGGAGCCTCCCAACAGAACCTACTACTCGCTCAACTATGATGTATGTATTTAACTTGGGTTAGTCCAACATTGACCATAAGTCACCAGTTGTAGAAAATGGCTGCTTGCTGCTTCCGATGAATTCAGCGTAGACTGGAAGAAGCAGCAATGAGATGGTTGGGAATGCCCTCCACAGAAAGAGATCAGCTATTACACACCACTGATCATTAGCCAATAATTGTGCACTAATAATTATTCATTCTCTGTGGCTGATCATTATATAAACTCCTTTGTCCATCCATTTGTTGTTCCCTTTCTTTGGACTCTATCTCCAGCTATCATTTTCTCCTTATCCCTTCCCCAACCCTATATTCTGTACAAAAACAACCTTTACCTAGCTACCATCAGTTCTGAGGAAGAGTCATAGAACCTGAAACATTAAATCTGATCTCTCTTCACAGATGCTGCCAGACCTGCTGAGTCTTTTTAGCAATTTCTGATTTCCAGCATCCATAGTTCTTTTGGATTTTATTCTGTTTGGAAAGGTGTGGAGCTCTATACTTGCTTTTTGTAGATGGCTAAAGTGATGGAAGGTGTCATCAACAGTGTAATCAAGCAGCACCTGCTCAACAATAAGCCACTCAGTGATGCCCAGTTTCAGTTTTGGGAGAAAGTGAGGACTGCAGATGTTGGAAATCAGAGTCAGAATGTGGTGCTAGAAAAGCACAGACTGTCAGACAGCATCTGAGGAGCAGGAGAGTTGACATTGCAGGCATAAGTATTCATTAGGAATGAGGCTTAGAACATAGAACATAGAACATAGAAGGATACAGCGCAGTACAGGCCCTTCGGCCCTCGATGTTGCGCCGACCGAATCCTACCTAACCTATACTAGCCCAATAACTTCCAAATGCCTATCCAATGCCCGCTTAAATGACCATAAAGAAGGAGAGTTCACCACTGATACGAGCAGGGCATTCCATGAACTCACAACCCGCTGTGTGAAGAATCTACCCCTAACATCTGTCCTATACCTACCACCCCTTAATTTAAAGCTATGTCCCCTAGTAACACCTGACTCCATTAGCGGTAAAAGGTTCTTAGTATCTACCCTATCTAAACCCCTAATCATCTTATACACTTCTATCAGATCTCCCCTAAACCTTCTCTTCTCCAACGAGAACAGCCCCAAGTGCCTCAGCCTTTCCTCATAAGATTTTCCTACCATTCCAGGCAACATCCTGGTAAACCTCCTCTGCACTCGTTCTAAAGCTTCCACATCCTTCCTATAGTATGGCGACCAAAACTGCACACAATACTCCAGATGAGGCCTCACCAGAGTCTTATACAACTGCAACATGACCTCAGGACTCCGGAACTCAATTCCTCTGCCAGTAAAGCCCAGTACACCATATGCCTTCCTCACAGCACTATTTACCTGGGTGGCAACTTTCAGAGATCTGTGTACATGGACACCAAGATCCCTCTGCTCATCCACACTACCAAGTAGCCTACCATTAGCCCAGTAATCCATCATCTTGTTATTCCTACCAAAGTGAACGACTTCGCACTTAGCTACATTGAATTCCATTTGCCACATTTCCGCCCAGCTCTGCAACTTATCTATATCCCGCTGTAACCTACCACTTCCTTCCTCACTATCCACAACTCCACTGACTTTTGTGTCATCCGCAAACTTGCTTACCCAGCTTTCAAGTCCTTCCTCTAGATCATTTATAAAGATAACAAAAAGCAATGGTCCCAAAACAGATCCTTGTGGTACACCGCTAGTAACTGCGCTCCAAGATGAACATAGTCCATCAACTACTACCCTCTGTCTCCTTCCAGCCAGCCAATTCCTAATCCAAACCTCTAATGTATCCTCAATGCCATACCTCCGAAGTTTTAACATTAGCCTACCATGGGGAACCTTATCGAACGCCTTACTAAAATCCATATACACCACATCTACTGCTTTACCCTCATCCACTTCCTTAGTCACCTTCTCAAAGAACTCAATAAGGTTTGTGAGGCACGACCTGCCCTTCACAAAACCATGCTGGCTATCCCTGATCACGTTATTCCTACCCAGATGTTCATAAATCTTATCCCTTACCATTCTCTCTAGGACTTTGCCCACCACTGAAGTCAGACTCACTGGCCTATAGTTACTAGGGCTATCCCTACTCCCTTTCTTGAACAATGGGACCACATTCGCTATCCTCCAGTCCTCTGGTACTATTCCCGTTGACAATGACGACATAAAAATCCAGGCCAATGGCTCTGCTATCTCCTCCCTAGCTTCCCATAGGATCCTGGGGTAAATGCCATCAGGCCCAGGAGACTTATCTATATTCATCCTTTCCAATATTCCCAAAACCTCTTCCCTGCATATTTCCAGGGCATCCATTCTAATTATTTGTGATTCCATATTCACATCAGCAACAGTGTCCTGTTCCTGAGTGAATACTGATGAAAAGTACTGATTTAATGTCTCTCCAATCTCCTCCGCCTCCACACACAGCTTCCCACTACTATCCTTGACTGGACCGATACCTACCCTAGTCATCCTTTTATTCTTGACATACCTATAGAAAGCCTTTGGGTTTTCCCTAATCCTACCAGCTAAAGACTTTTCATGTCCCCTTCTCGCTTCTCTTAGCTCCCTCTTTAGCTCCTTCCTGGCTACCTTATAACTCTCAATCGCCCCTACTGAACCTTCACGCCTCATCTTTACATATGCCGCCTTCTTCCCTTTCACAAGGGACTCCAATTCCTTACTAAACCACGGCTGCCTCACAAGGCCCTTTACACCATGCCTGACTGGTACATACCTATCGAGGACACGCAGTAGCTGCTCCTTGAACAATCCCCACATCTCATTAGTGTTCTTCTCTTGAAGCCTGTTTTTCCAATCCACACATCCTAAGTCATGCCTCACAGCATCATAATTTCCCTGCCCCCAGCTATAGCTCTTGCCCTGCGGCGCACGATTATCCCTCTCCATCACTAAAGTAAAAGTCACCGAGTTGTGGTCACTGTCCCTGAAGTGCTCACCTACCTCCAAGTCTAACACCTGGCCTGGTTCATTACCTAGAACCAAATCCAATATAGCCTCCCCTCTTGTTGGCCTGTCGACATATTGTGTCAGGAAACCCTCCTGCACACATTGTACAAACACCGACCCATCTAATGAACTCGAGCTATAGCTCTCCCAGTCAATATCTGGGAAGTTAAAGTCCCCCATAACAACCACCCTGCTACCTTCACTCTTTTCCTGAATCATCCTCGCAATATTATCCTCTACTTCTCTAGGACTATTAGGAGGCCTGTAGAAAACACCTAACAGGGTGACCTCACCTTTCCTATTTCTAACCTCAGCCCAAACTACCTCAGATGGCAAGTCCTCTTCCATCGTCCATTCCACTGCTGTGATACTATCTTTGACAAGTAATGCCACGCCTCCCCCTTTTTTACCCCCATGTCTGATCCTACTAAAACATTTGAACCCTGGAACGTGCAACAGCCATTCTTGTCCCTGTTCTACCCACGTCTCTGTAATGGCCACAATATCGAAGTCCCAGGTACCAACCCACGCTGCAAGTTCACCTACCTCATTCCTTATACTTCTGGCATTGAAGTATACACACTTCAATCCACCTTTCTGGTTACAGGCACCCTCCTTAGAGATCGCTGCATTATTCCTAACCTCCCTACACTCAAGGTCCTGTACCCTAAAGCTACAGTCCTGGTTCCCATGCCCCCGCGGAGTTAGTTTAAACCCTCCCAAAGAGCACTAGCAAACCTCCCCCCAAGGATACTGGTGCCCCTCAGGTTCAGGTGTAGCCCATCCTTTTTATAGAGGTCCCACCTTCCCCAGAAAGGACCCCAGTTGTCCAGAAACCGGAATCCCTCCCTCCTGCACCATCCCTGTAGCCACGCATTTAACTGCTCTCTCTCCCTATTCCTCGACTCTCTATCACGTGGCACGGGTAACAAACCAGAGACTACAACTCTGTTTGTTCTAACTCTGAGCTTCCAACCTAGCTCCCTGAAAGCCTGTCTGACATCCTCACCCTTCTTCCTACCTATATCGTTGGTGCCAACGTGGACCACGATCTGGGGCTGCTCCCCCTCCCCCTTAAGGACCCGGAAAACACGATCAGCGACATCACGTACCCTTGCACCTGGGAGGCAACATACCAAACGTGAGTCCCTGTCGCCCCCACAAAACCGTCTGTCTGTACCCCTCACTATCGAGTCCCCAAGAACTATTGCTCTACCTTTCTCCACCCTTCCCTTCTGAGCAACGGGGCCAGGCTCCGTGCCAGAGGCCTGAACCTCGTTGCTTGCCCCTGGTAAGTCATCCCCCCCACAAGTATCCAAAACGGTATACTTGTTCTTGAGTGGAATGACCGCAGGGGGTCCCTGCACTGGCTTCCTCCTCCCACTCCCCCTCACTGTCACCCATCTATCTTGAACTTTCGGAGTAACTACTTGCCTAAAGCTCCGATCTATGACCTCCTCTGCCTCCTGAATGATCCGCAGTTCATCCAACTCCAGCTCCAGTTCCCTAACACGGGTTTGGAGGAGCTGGAGATGGGTGCACTTCTTGCAAGTGTACTCAGCAGGGACGCTAATGGCTTCCCTCACCTCATACATGTTGCAAGAGGAACATTGCCCTCTCTGCACTGCCATCCCTCTAAAAGTAAGCTTTCCTTAAAAAAAACAACAAAAACCAACTAAATCTAAAGAAACAAACAAGGAAAATGCAGCACTTACCCGCTAGTCACAATTGGTCTTATTATTAGGTTAGAGGAGGTGGAAGGGTGGGAGGCACTACTCGTGTAGTGCCTCAGGTGACTCGCCTGCGCGTTTAAATAAGGGGAGAAAAAAAAACCTTACCCAGGTAACCTAGCGCGCCTTCCGGGTCTGCTACCGCTTTTTTGAAGGAAAACTTTAAATTTTTAACTAATAAATAAGCGACCAAACTTACCCACCAGCCGTCGCGAAGTCTTCCGAGAGACTCCTTGTGGGCTAAAGAATCTGAACGATAAATGGGAGGGGGGTGGGGCTGGGGCAAGGTAGCTGGGACGACGATAGGTAGATGGAGGTGGGGGTGAAAGTGATAGCTCAGAGAGGAGGGTGGAGTAGATAGGTGGAAAGGAAGATGGACTGGTAGGACCGTTCAAGAGGGCAGTGCTGAATTGGGAGGTTGGGATTGAGATGTTCACTGAAATGGTCCACAAGTTGGCGTCCTGTCTCCCCAATGTAGAGGAGACCACATTTGGTGCAATGAATGAAATAAATGACGTGTGTGGAGGTACAGGATCCCTTCACATGTGACAGAAATGTATGTGCACTACCAGTAGCTACAAGAGCAGGTCAAAGGCTGGGAATACTGTGGCAAATAACTCACCTCCTGATTCTTCAAAGCCAGTCCACCATCTAAAGGTACATTTCAGGAGCATGTTAGAATACTCCTTATTTACTTGGATGTGTGGAGCCCTAACAACACTGAAGAGGCTTGACTCAATCCAGGACAAAACAGCCACGTGATTCGCACTACATTCACAAGTATCCATTCCCTCCATCACTGATGCTCAGTAGCAGCAGTGCGTATCGTCTATAAGATGCACTGCAGAAACTCATACAGCACCTTCCAAACCCACAATCACTTCCATCCAGAAGGATAAGGACAGCAGATACATGGAAACTTGACGCCGTTCAAACTACTCGCCAATTTACTCACCATTCTGACTTGGAAATATATCTCCATTGCTTCACTGTTGCTGGGTCAAAATCCGAGAATTCCCTTCCTAATGGCACTGTGAAACAACCCATAGCAGGTAGACCACAGCAGTTCAAGAAGGCAGCTCACCCCCACCTCCTCAAGGGGCAACTAGGGACAGGCAATAAATACTGCCTCAGCCAATGGCACCCACATCCCATAAAATGAATCAATAAAACAAAAAATGAGCACAAATAACTGTAGTGTTGACGGGTCAATCCTCACCATGGCAGCAGATTCAAAGAATTTGGTGTGCGTTAGGGATCTCCCATATCACAGTTACATTACCTGAGCAGGGTTTCTGATGCTCAGTGTTAATGTTGTCATTAAAAAGGATTAATGGTTCTCTCCCCAGATTTATTTTGTTCCTAGCCTTCTGCTTGTTGCTAACAGACAAATTATGATTTTTTTCTGTTTGAACAAGAACAAAATAACAACTAGGATTTAAAATCACAACACTGGAATTAAATTACAGAAGTAAAAACCATGAGGTGCTTCACAGTTGCACAATCAGACAAAAGTGGAAATTGAGCCGATTAACAAAAGAGACAAGGGGGGGTTGGGTAGGTTTCATGGAGTTTCTTAAGGGAGAAGAGAATGACACTGAGGTTGAAGAAAATAATTCCAGAATGCCCAGACATTTGAAGGCAAGTTTTTTGATTATTCATTTGTGGAACATGGGTGTTGCTGTTTGAGCCAGCATCTAGTGCCAATCCCTAGATGCATTTGAGAAGGAAGTGGGAAGCTGCTACAGTCCACCTGCTGTGGGTTAACCCACAATGCCATTGGGGAGGGCGCTGCAGGATTTTGACCCAGCAATAGTGAAGAAACAGAAATATATTTCCAAGTCAGGATGGTGAGTGGATTGGAGAGGAACTTGAAGGGGGTGGTGTTCCCATGTATCTGCTGCCCATGTCCTTCTAGATAGAAGTGGTCATGGGTTTGGAAGGTTCATTCCCAGAGAGCTGATGGCTGGAGAAAGTCATAAAGTAGATAAGATCGAGGCCATGGTGAATTTAAACAAAAAGATGAAAATGTTAAACAAGAATCACCGATTCATAGAGTTATAGAGTCCTACAGCATGGAGACAAACTCTTTGGCCCAAACTGGTCCATGCTGACCAAAATGTCCATCCACTCTCACCCCATTTCCCTGCATTGGCCCATATCCTTCTAAACCATTCCTATCCAAATTTGTCCAATTTCTGTTGCCAGCAGTAGAAAGAGCGGGAGCCTGGATCTGGGGCCTGTCAAGAAAGGTGTGTCACTGATTTAAAGCTTGAAGCAGCGACAGCACCTTGGAGCTCAGAGGTTTCTGGGAAAGGAGGGACTTTTTTTATTTCCCTCCAGCTATATAAGTGAGTGTTTTTGAAACCTGAGACCCTGTCCTTGTAGGGCCTCCCACCCAACCACCTCCTTTAATCTTAAATACCAGAGACACATCAGGTCAGCTTCTCTTTTTTTTCATTCGGATAAAGGGGCTAGCAGGGATGACAGTGCAGGGAGTAGAATGTTCCTCCTGCATGGTGTTTGAGGTGAGGGACCCCACTAGTGTTCCATCCAAATATACCTGCAGGAAGTGCACCCAACTCTCGCTGCTCCAAGACCATTAGGGAACTGAAGCTGGAGTTGGATGAACTTCGGATCATTCAGGAGGCAGAGTCTGTGATAGATAACAGTTACAGTGAAGTAGTCACTCCGAGGCATGAAGAAAGCTGGATAACTGTTTGAAGGGGAAAAAAAAGTCAGTGCAGGGATCCCCTGTGGTCGTTCCACTGAAAAACAAGTATACTGTTTTGGATACTGTTGTAAGGGGACGACTTACCAGGAACATGCAATGGAGTGCAGGTCTCTGGCACGGAGTCTGCCCTGTTGCACAGAAGGGAAGGGGGAAAAAGAGGAGAGTGTTAGTCATTGGGGCCTCAATAGTTAGAGGATCAGATAGAAGGTTTTTAGGGAATGAACGAGACTCATGGTTGACGTGTTGCCTCCCAGGTGCCAGGGTCCGTGATGTCTCGGATTGTATCTTTGGGGTCCTGAAGGGAGAGGATGACCAGCCTCAAGTCGTTGTCCATGTAGGTACCAATGACATAGGTAGAAAGAGGGATAGGGATGTAAGGAGGATTTCAGAGAGCTAGGGTGGAAGCTGAGAGCAAGAACAAACAGAGTTGTTATCTCTGGTCTGTTACCCGTGTCACATAATAGCAAGGTGAAGAACAGGGAGAAATATCAGCTGAACACGTGGCTGCAAGGATGGTGCAGGGGGGAGGGTTTCAGGTTTATGGCTGGTTGGGACTCGTTCTGGGGAAGGTGGGACCTCTACAAACAGGCCGGTCTTTGCTTGAACCAGAGGGGTACCAAGCTCCTGGGTGGGACATTAGTACCCCTCTGCTTCAAACTGGTTTGAATTGTGTCTACATCAATGCCAGGAGTGTCCAGAATAGGGATAGGTGAGCTTGCAGCATGGATAGGTACCTGGGACTTCGATGTTGTGGCCATTTTGGAGATATGGATAGAGCAGAGTGAGGAATGGTTGTTGCAGATTCCATTGTTTAGATCTTTCACTAAGATCAGGGAAGGTGGTAAAAGAGGGGGAGGTGTGGCTTTGTTAGTCAAGGATAGTATAACAGTTTCTGGAAGAATATTTGATGAGGACTCATCTACTGAGGCGGTATGGGCTGAGGTTAGAAACAGGAGAGGAGAGGTCACACTGCTGGGAGTTTTTTTTATAAGCCTCTGCAAAGTTCCAGGAATGTGGAGGAGAGGATTGGTAAAACAATTTTGGGCAGGAGTAAAAAGAACAAGGTGGTCATTATGGGGCCTTTAACTTCCCCAGCATTGACTGGAAATGCTTTAGTATGTCGGATGGATCCATTTTTGTCCAATGTAGGCAGGAGGGTTTCCTGACACAGTATGTCGAAGGGCTGACAAGAGGGGAGGCCACACTGAATCTGGTGCTTGGTGTTTAGTAGGAGGTGAGCGCTTTGGAGAGAGTGACATAATTCAGTTAGGTTTAGTTAGTGATGGAAAGGGATAGGTGCATGCTGCAGGGCAAGAGTCATCAGTGGGGAAAGGGCAATTATAATGCGATTAGGCAAGACTTAGGAGGCACAGAATGGGGTAGCAAAATGCAGGGGATGGGGACAATCAAAATGTGGAGCTGATTTAAAGAACAGATGTTGCATGTTCTTGATAGGTATCTCCCTGTCAAGCAAGCAGGAAGTGATAAGGTAAGGGAACCATAGTTTACGAAATAAATTGTATCTCTTGTTAAGCAGAAGAAGAAGGCTAATATGACGTTGACACAAAATGGTTCAGATGATGCAATGGAGAGTTACAGATTAGCTAGGAAGGATTTAAAGAGAGAGTTAAGAAGAGCAAGGAGAGGACATGAACAGTCTTTAGCAGGTAGAACCGTGGTTTACGACAGAAATTGCATCTCTTGTTAAGAAGAAGAAGGAGGCTTATGTGTTGATGAGGCAAGATAGTACGGATGAGGCGATGGAGAGTTACAGATCAGCTTGGAAGAATTTAAAGAGAGAGTTAAGAAGAGCAAAGAGAGGACATGAGCAGTATTTAGCAAATAGAATAAAGGAGAACCCTAAAGCTTTTTATAGGTATGTGAGGAATAAAAGAATGATTAGGGTAGGAATAGGGCCAGTCAAAGACAGACTGGGAAGTTGTGTGTGGACCCTGTGGAGATTGGAGAGGTGTTAAATGAATATTTCTCATCTGTTTTTACTCAGGAAAAGGAGAATATTATCGAGGAGGAGGCTGAGATACAGGCTATTAGATGAGAAAGGAGGTTAGTAAGGAGGATGTGTTATCAATTCTAGAAGTGGTGAAAGTAGATAAGTCCCCTGGTCCTGATGGGATTTATCTGAGGATTCTCTGCAAAGCTAGGGAGAAGATGTTGGAGCCTTTGACCTTGATCTTTGAGTCATCATTGTCTACAGGTTTAGTACCAGAGGACTGGAGGATTGTAACTGTGGTGTCCTTGTTCAAGAAGAGGAGTAGAGATAACCCGGGTAATTATAGACCAGTGAGCCTTACATCTGTTGAAGGAAAAGTTTTGGAAAGGATTATAAAAGATAGGATTTATAATAATCTAGCAAGCAACAATTTGATTGGAAATGGTCAACATGGATTCGTGTCTCACAAACCTCACTGAGTTTTTTGAGAAGATGACCAAGCATGTGGATGAGGGTAGGGCAGATGACGGGGTGTACATGGACTTCAGTAAAGCCTTTGATAAGGTTCCACATGGTAGGTTGTTGGAGAAAATGCAGAAGCATGGAATTGAGGGTGATTGAACAGTTTGGATTAGAAACTGGTTTTCTGAAAGAAGGCAACAAGTGGTGGTTGTTGGAAAATATTCAGCCTGGGGTCTGGTTACGAGTGGTGTGCCACAAAGATCTGTTTTGGGACTATTGCTGTTTGTCATTTTTATAAACGACTTGGATAGAGGCATAGATGGATGGATTAATAAGTTTGCAGATGCCACTAAAGTTGGTGGAGTAGTGGACAGTGTGGAAGAATGTTGCAGGTTGCAGGGAGACTTGATTAAACTGCAGAATTGGGCTGAAAGCTGGCAAATGGAATTCAATGCAGATAATATGAGTTGATTCACTTTGGGAAGAATAACAGGAAGGCAAAATACTGGATCAATGGAAGGATTCTTGGTAGTGTGGATGTGCAGAGGTAGCGTGATGTCCATGTCCAAAGATCCCTAAAAGTTGCCACCCAGGCAAGCAGTGTATTAGGTTTTATTGGTCAAGGGATTGCATTCCAAAGCCTTGATGTCATGATGCAGCTGTACAAAATGCTAGTGCGGCCTCACTTGCAATATTGTGTATAGTTCTGGTTGCCCCATTACAGGAAGGATGTGGAAGCATTGGAAAAGATGCAGAGGAGATTTACCAGGATGTTGCCTGGTCTGGAGGCAAGGTCTTATGAGGAAAGTCTGAGAGACTCGTGTCTGTTATGGAGTCAGAGTCATAGAGATGTACAGCATAGAAACAGATCCTTCAGTGTTCAAAGTTTGTGCGAAGATTTGTAGCTCAGGTGCTCGTTGTTGTGGTTCTGTTCGCCGAGCTGGAAGTTTTTGTTGCAAACGTTTCGTCCTCTGGCTAGGCGACATCATCAGTGCTTTGGAGCCTCCTGCGAAGCGCTTCTTTGATGTTTCTTCCGGTATTTATAGTGGTCTGTCCTTGCCGCTTCCGGGTGTCAGTTTCAGCTGTCCGCTGTAGTGGTTGGTATATTGGGTCCAGGTCGATGTGTTTGTTGATGGAGTTTGTGGATGAATGCCATGCCTCTAGGAATTCCCTAGCTGTTCTCTGTCTGGCTTGCCCTATGATAGTGGTGTTGTCCCAGTCGAATTCATGTTGCTTGTTGTCTGCGTGCGTGGCTACTAGGGATAGCTGGTCGTGTCGTTTCGTGGCTAGTTGATGTTCATGTCTGTGGATTGTTAGCTGTCTTCCTGTTTGTCCTATATAGTGTTTTGTGCAGTCCTTGCATGGTATTTTGTACACTACATTAGTTTTGCTCATGTTGGGTATCGGGTCCTTCGTTCTAGTGAGTTGTTGTCTGAGTGTGGCTGTTGGTTTGTGTGCCGTTATGAGTCCTAAGGGTCGCAGTAGTCTGGCTGTCAGTTCAGAAACGCTCCTGATGTATGGTAGTGTGGCTAGTCCTTTGGGTTGTGGCATGTCCTCGTTCCGTGGTCTTTCTCTTAGGCATCTGTTGATGAAGTTGCGCGGGTATCCGTTTTTGGCGAATACCTTGAATAGGTGTTCCTCTTCTTCTTTTTGCAGTTCTGGTGTACTGCAGTGTGTTGTGGCTCTTTTGAATAGTGTCCTGATGCAGCTTCGTTTGTGTGTGTTGGGGTGGTTACTTTCATAGTTTAGGACTTGGTCTGTATGTGTTGTTTTCCTGTTTACCCTTGTGGTGAATTCTCCGTTCGGTGTTCTCTGTACTATCACGTCTAGGAATGGGAGTTGGCTATCCTTTTCTTCTTCTCTCGTGAATCGGATTCCTGTGAGTGTGGTGTTGATGATCCGGTGTGTTTTTTCTATTTCCATGTTTTTAATGATTACAAACGTGTCATTGACATATCTGACCCAGAGTTTGGGTTGAATTTGTGGTAGGACTGTTTGTTCTAACCTTTGCATAACTGCCTCTGCTATGAGTCCCGAGATTGGTGATCCCATGAGTGTTCCGTTGATTTGTTCGTATATCTGGTTGTTGAATGTGAAGTGTGTAGTGAGGCACAAGTCCAGTAGTTTAAGTATGCCGTCTTTGTTGATAGGTTCCGCCTCCTGTTTTCTGTTCTGTATGTCCAGTAAGTTGGCTATTGTTTCTCTGGCTAGGGTTTTGTCAATCGAAGTGAACAGTGCCGTCACGTCGAATGAGATCATGGTTTCTTCTTTGTCTATGTGTATATTTCTGATGATGTCCAAGAATTCCTGTGTTGATTGTATGGAGTGTTTGGATCCGCTGACCAGGTGTTTCAGTTTCTGTTGTAGTTCTTTGGCCAGTTTATACGATGGTGTCCCTGGTAGTGATACTATGGGTCTGATTGGGATGTCTGGTTTGTGTACTTTAGGTAGTCCATAGAATCTGGGGGTGTTGTTGCTTTCCAGTTTCATTCTTTGTAGGTCAGCTTTGGTTATCTGTCCGTTTTTTGTAGATTCCTTAGTGTGTTATTTATTCTATTGGTGAGTTGTGGTGTGGGGTCAGATTCCTTCATTTGGTAGGTGTTGGTATCTGTGAGTAGTTGTTGTGCTTTTTGGATATAATCTGATTTGTCTAGGATGACCGTCATTCTGCCTTTATCTGCTGGTAGTATGATTATGTTCTTATCGTTTCTTAGTGCTTTCAGTGCTTCCCTCTCCTTGGTGTTGAGGTTATGTGTTTGTCTTTTCCTTATCATCATAGGTACGACCGTTTGTCTCACTGTTTGTTGTGTCTCTTCTGTCAGTCCATTGTTCCTGAGTGTGCATTCCAGTGCTGCTAGGAAGTTTGCTGTCTTGGCATCCCTGTGGTTGTAATTGAGTCCCTTGGCCAGTACTGTTCTTTCCATGTCTGTGAACTGTCTGTGGGAGAGTTTTTCAACCCAGGTGTGTGTTGTAGTGTCCTCTTTGTTGTGTGTTAGTTTGGCCATTTTTTCTTTAAGTGCTGTTTTTTTGCGGTGTGTTGTCCCGTTCTGTCCTATAGTGACAGCCTGTTCTATGGCCCGGGTCCATTCACGATTAGTGGTTTTTGAAATTAACGACTTTTGGCGCACAATTTCTTGTTTGTATTTGTGGAGTCGGTTGTGAGCGTCTGTGATCATTACCTGGATCATCCTGAATCCGTTCTGCTTGGCTGTTTCCCTGGCTTGTGGATTGCTGACTGGTGGTCTGTACCTGACACATTGTGGAAGGATTCGATTCTTTCGGCATTCGTGTAGGAACCGGAGTTCGTATGTGGCACTTAGGCGGTTAGCGCAGGATTCCCATTTCCTGGCTTGTCTCAGTGTCTCTCGCCTGTAAGTGTTCAAAGTTTGTGCGAAGATTTGTAGCTCGGGTGCTCGTTGTTGTGTTTCTGTTGGCTCGTTGTTCTGGATAGATTTCTAGCTATCCCTAGTAGCCACACACACAGACAACAAGCAACATGAATTCGACTGGGACAACACCACTATCATAGGGCAAGCCAGACAGAGAACAGCCAGGGAATTCCTAGAGGCATTCATCCACAAACTCCATCAACAAATACATCGACCTGGACCCAATATACCAACCACTACAGGGGACAGCTGAAGCTGACAACAGGAAGCGGCAAGGACAGACCACTATAAATACCGGAAGAAACATCAAAGAAGCGCTTCGCAGGAGGCTCCAAAGCACTGATGATGTCGCCTAGCCAGGGACGAAACGTTTGCGACAAAAACTTCCAGCTCAGCAAACAGAACCACAACAGACCCTTCAGTCCAACCTGTCCATGCTGACCAGATATCCCAACCCAACCTAGTCCCACATGCCAGTACCTGGTCCATATCCCTCCAAACCCTATTCATATACCCATCCAAATGCCTCTTAAATGTTGCAATTGTACCAGCCTCCACCACATCCTCTGGCAGGTCATTCCATACACGTACCACCCTCTGCATGAAAAAGTTGCCCTTAGGTCTCTTTTATATCATACCTCGCTCACCCTAAACCTATGCCCTCTAGTTCTGGACTCCCCGACCCCAGGGAAAAGACTTTGTCTATTTATCCTATCCATGCTGCTCATAATTTTGTAAACCTCTATATGGTCACCCCTCAACTTGTGACGCTCCAGGGAAAACAGCCCCAGCCTGTTCAGCCTCTCTCTGTAGCTTAAATCCTCCAACCCCTGCAACATCCTTGTAAATCTTTTCTGAACCCTTTCAAGTTTCACAACATCTTTCCGATAGGAAGGAGACCAGAATTGCATGCAATATTCCAACAGTGGCCTAACCAATGGCCTGTAAAGCCGCAACATGACCTCCCAACTCCTGTACTCAATACTCTGACCAATAAAGGAAAGCATACCAAATGCCTTCTTCACTATCCTATCTACCTGCAAATCCACTTTCAAGGAGCTATGAACCTGCACTCCAAGGTCTCTTTGTTCAGCAACATTTCCTAGGACCTTACCATTAAGTGTATAAGTCCTGCTAAGATTTGCTTTCCCAAAATGCAGCATCTCGCATTTATCTGAATTAAACTCCATCTGCCATTTCTCAGCCCATTGGCCCATCTGGTCCAGATCCTGTTGTAATCTGAGGTAACCCTCTTCACTGTCCACTACATCTCCAATTTTGGTGTCATCTGCAAACTTACTAACTGTACCTCTTATGCTCGCATCCAAATCATTTATGTAAATGAGAAAAAGTAGAGGGCCCAGCACCGATCCTTGTGGCACTCCACTGGTTACAGGCCTTCAGTCTGAAAAACAACCCTCCTCCACCACCCTCTGTCTTCTACCTTTGAGCCAGTTCTGTATCCAAATGGCTAGTTCTCCCTGTATTCCATGAGATCTAACCTTGCTAATCAGTCTCCATGGGTAACCTTGTTGAACGCCTTACTGAAGTCCATATAGATCACATCTACTGCTCTGCCCTCATCAATCTTCTTTGTTACTTCTTCAAAAAAGTCAGTCAAGCTTGTGAGACATGATTTCCCACACACAAAGCCATGTTGACTATCCTGAATCAGTCCTTGCCTTTCCAAATATATGTACATCCTTACCCTTAGGATTCTCTCCAACAATTTGCCCACCACTGAGGTCAGGCTCACCAGTCTATAGTTCCCTGGCTTGACTTTACTGCCTTTCTTAAACAGTGCCAACCTCCAGTCTTCCGGCACCTCACCTGTGACTATCGATGATACAAATATCTCAGCAAGAGGCCCAGCAATCACTTCTCTAGCTTCCCACATAGTTCTCAGGTACACCTGATCAGGTCCTGAGGATTTATCCACCTTTAACCGTTTCAAGACATCCAGCACTTCCTCCTCTGTAATCTGAACATTTTGCAAGATATTACCATCTATTTCCCTACAGTCTATATTTTCCATATCCTTTTCCACAGTAAATATTGATGCAAGATATTCATTTAGTATCTCCCCCATTTTCTGTGGCTCCACACAAAGGCCGCCTTGCTGATCTTTGAGGAGCCCTATACTTCTCCCTAGTTACCCTTTTGTACTTAATATATTTGTAAAAACCCTTTGGAGCCTCCTTAATTTTATTTGCCAAAGCTATCTCATGTCCCCTTTTTGCCCTCCTGATTTCCCTCTTAAGTATACTCCTACTTCCTTGATACTCTTCTAAGGATTCACTCGATCTATCCTGTCTGTACCTGACATATGCTTCCTTTTCCTTAACCAAACCCTCAATTTCTTTAGTCATCCAGCATTCCCTATACCTCCCAGCCTTCCCTTTCACGCTGACAGGAATATACTTTCTCTGGACTCCTGTTATCTCATTTCTGAAGGCTTCCCATTTTTCAGCCGTCCCTTTACTTGCAAACATCTGCCTCCAATCAGCTTTCGAAAGTTCTTGCCTAATAACGTCAAAATTGGCCTTTCTTCAATTTAGAACTTCAACTTTTAGATCTGGTCTCTCCTTTTCCATCACTATTTTAAAACGAATAGAATTATGGTCGCTGGCCCAAAGTGCTCCCCCACTGACACCTCAATCACCTGCCCTGCCTTATTTCCCAAGAGTAGGTCAAGTTTTGCACCTTCTCTAGTAGGTACATCCACATACTGAATCAGAAAATTGTCTTGTACACACATAAGAAATTCCTCTCCATCAAAACCTTTAACACTATGGCAGTATGTTCTCATTGGTGGGAAGAAGGTTAAGAGGGGATTTAATAGAGACATACAAGACGATCAGAAAATTAGATAGGGTGGACAGTGGGGTCTTTTTCCTCGAGTGATGACATCTGCTTGTACGAGAGGGCATAGCTACAAATTGAGGGGTAATAGATTTAAGACAGCTGTCAGAGGCAGGTTCTTTATTCAGAGAGTGGTAAAGGCGTGGAATGCTCTGCCTCCTGATGAAGTTCTTTTAGAACATAGAACAGTACAGCACAGAACAGGCCCTTCAGCCCACGATGTTGTGCCAACCATTGATCCTCATGTAAGGTAAACGTAATGGATGAACCCTCAAATTTCTGTGACCAGAAATATCCCCAATGACTTCACTTCCACAACTGCTGCAGGCAACGCATTCCATGCTCTCACAACTCTCTGAGTAAAGAACCCGCCTCTGACATCCCCTCTACACTTTCCGCCAAACAGCTTAAAACAATGACCCCTCGTGTTAACAATTTCTGCCCTGGGAAAAAGTTTCTGGCTATCAACTCTATCTATGCCTCCCATTATTTTGTACATCTCAATTAGGCCCCCTCTCCACCTCCTTTTTTCCAATGAAAAAAGTCCGAGCTCAGTCAACCTCTCTTCGTAAGATAAGCCATCCTGTCCAGGCAGCATCCTGGTAAACCTCCTCTGAACCGTCTCCAAAGCATCCACATCTTTCCTATAATAGGGCAACCAGAATGGGACACAGCATTCTAAGTGCGGTCTAACCAAAGTTTTATAGAGCTGCAACAAGATCTCATGACTCTTAAACTCAATGTTAATGAAAGCCAAAACAACATATGCTTTCTTAACAACCCTGTCCACTTGGGTGGCCATTTTAAGGGATCTATGTACCTGCACACCAAGATCCCGCTGTTCCTCCACATTGCCAAGAATCCTATCCTTAATCCTGTACTCAGCTTTCAAATTTGACCTTCCAAAATGCATCACTTCGCATTTATCCAGGTTGAACTCCATCTGCCACCTCTCAGCCCATCTCTGCATTCTGTCAATGTCACGCTGCAGCCTACATCAGTCCTCTATACAGTCAACGACACCTCCAACCTTTGTGTTGTCTGCAAACTTGCTAACCTATCCTTCAATCCCCTCATCCAAGTCATTAATAAAAATTACAAAGAGTCGAGGCCCAAGAACAGAGCCCTGTCGAACACCATTCACCACTGACTTCCAGGCAGAATACTTTCCTTCCACTACCACTCGCTGTCTTCTGTCGACCAGCTAATTCTGTATCCAGACAGCTAAATTTCCCTGTATCCCATTTCTCCTGACCTTCTGAATGAGCATACCATGGGAAACCTTATCAAATGCCTTGCTGAAGTCCATATACACCATATCTACTGCTCGACCCTAATCAACTTGTCTAGAAACATCCTGAAAGAACTTAATAAGATTTGTGAGGCATGACCTGCCCCTCAGAAAACCGTGCTGACTGCCTTTAATCAAGCCATGCTCTTCCAGATCTCATGACTCTTAAACTCATAAATCCTATCCCTCAGAATCCTTTCTAACATCTTGCAGATGACAGACATGAGACTGACTGTAATTGCCAGGGATTTCCCTATTTCCTTTCTTGAAGGGAGGAATTACATTTGCCTCCCTCCAGTCCTCAGGTACGACTCTGGTGGAGAGCAAGGATGCAAAGATCTCCACAAACGGCAAAGCAATCACATTTCTCACTTCCCAAAGCAGCCGAGGACAAATCTGGTCTGGCCCTGGCGACTTGTCAATCTTATTGTTTGTCAAATTTTCCACACAGAGCTGAAAATGTGTTGCTGGAAAAGCGCAGCAGGCCAGGCAGCATCCAAAGAGCAGGAGAATTGACGAAGGAGGGCTCATGCCCGAAACATTTTCAGCTCTGATCTCCAGCATCTGCAGTCCTCATTTTCTCCTAGCAAATGTTCAACACATCAGCTTCCTCAATCTCTATCTGTCCCAGCATGCTTACCTGCTCCTCAATGGTTTCATTCACTACAAGATCCTTTTCTTTAGTAAAGACAGAAGCAAAAAACTAATTTAGGGATTCCCCTATCTCCTCAGACTCTATACACAAGTTCCCTATGCTATCCCTGATCGGCCCTACTCTTTCTTTGATCATTCTCTTATTCCTCACATACGTGTAAAATGCCTTTGGATTCTCCCTAATCCTTCCTGCCAAGCCTTTTTCGTGCCCCATCCTAGCTCTCCTCAGATCATTTTTGAACTCCTTCCTCGCCTGCCTGTAATCCTGAGCTGAGCAAGACCCTTGCTTCCCCCACGTTTTGACGAGAAGCTCCTCCACTCTCGTCAACCAAGGTTCCTTTATCTTACCACTTCTTGCCTGTATCAGAGGAACACATTTATGCATAACTCGCAACAACTGTTCCTTAAACAGTCTCCACATGTCTATAGTACCCTTTCCATGGAACAATTGCTCCCAATCCATGCTTCCCAACTCACATCTGATAGTATCATAGTTTCCTTTTCCCCAATTAAATATCCTCCTATGGTGCCTGCTTCTCTCCTTCTCCATAGCTATGTAGAATGTGAGGCAGTTGTGGTCACTATCACCAAAATTCTCTCCCACCGCAAGATCTGACAGCTGCCTTGGCTCATTGCCGAGCACCAAATCCAAAATGGCCTCTCCCCTCATTGGTCTGTCAACATACTGAGGTAGGAAACCCTCCTGAACACACCTTAAAAAAACAGCTCCTTCCAAACCATCTGCTTGAAGGAGGTTCCAATCAATATTTGGAAAGTTAAAGTCACCCATTGCAACAACCCTACTACGTCCACACTTTTCCAAAATCTGCCAACCTATGCTTTCTTCAATCTCCCTGCTGCTATTGGGAGGCCTGTAGTAAACCCCTGAGGTGACTGCTCCCTTACTGTTCCTAATTTCCCCCCATACTGACTCAGTAGGCAGACCCTCCACGACAATGGTAACTTCTGTAGCTGTGATACCCTCTCTGATTAGTAGTGCTACACTCCCTCCTCTTCCCCCCCCCCCCCACTCCTATTCTTTTTAAATGTTCTAAACCCTGGAACATCCAGCAACCATTCCTGCCCCTGAGAAACCCATGTCTCTGTTATGGCCTCAACATCATAGCACCAGGTACTGATCCATGCTCTAAGCTCATCACTTTTGTTCCTGATACTCCTTGCATTAGGGCAAATACACTTCAACCGATCCCTTGGTTCTTTCCCAGGAAATTCCTTCCCACTGGCTGCGCTACCTCTTGCTATTGCCTCATCTCCATCAACTCTCACCACCGGTGTATAGCTCAGGTTCCCACCCTCTTGCCATACTAGTTTAAACCCTCCTGAACCACTCGAGCAAACCTTCCACCCAGGACATTGGTCCCCTTCCAGTTCAGGTGCAACCCGTCCTTCATGTACCGGTCCCACCTTCCCCAGAAGGCATCCCAATTATCTACATATCTGAAGCCCTCCCTCCTACACCAGCTGCGCAGCCACGTGTTAAGCTGCGCCCACTCCCTGTTCGCCTCGCTATCTCGTGGCACCGGTAGTAAACCCGAGAACACTACTCTGTTCGTCCTGCTCTGCAGCTTCCATTCTAACTCCCTGAAATCACTTTTTATATCCTCGATCCTTTTCCTGGCTATATCATTGGTGCCAATATGTAACAAGATTTCTGGCTGTTCGCCCTCCCCTTTTAGAACCTTATACACCCAATCAGAGACGTCCCGGACCCTGGCACCAGGGAGGCAACATACCTTCTGGGAATCCCGATCCTGACCACAAAATCTCCTGTCAATTATCCTAACAATCAAGTCCCCTACCACGAGTACTTTTCTATTCTGCCCCCTTTCCTTCTTTGCCACAGTGTCAGGCTCAGTGCCAGAGAATTGACTGCTAGGGCTTTCCTCTGGTAGGTCATCCATCCCCCCCCCCAGCAGTATCCAAAACGGTATACTTATTGCTGAGGGGAATATTCACAGGGGATCTCTGCACTGTCTGACTGTCCCCTTTCCTCCCCCTAACTGTAACCCATCTATCATTATCCTGAGCCTCAGGAGTGACCAACTCCCGGTAACTCCTCTCAATTACCCCCTCAGCCTCCCGAATGATCTGTAGTTCATCCAGCTCCAGCTCCAATTCCCTAACACGGTTTTCAAGGAGCTGGAGTTGGGTGCACTTCCCGCAGATGTAGCCAGCGGAGAGTGTGCCATGTCTCTCACCTGCCACATTCTGCAGGAGGAGCAAGCAACTGCCCTAATATCCATACCTGACTTATCTGAACGCCCACACAATACTAAATAAGAAAGCTTAATTCAATTGCTATAAAATCAGGCAATAAACTTATATTCAATAAAGGAAGTTTAGAAATGAACCGTACCTTATTAACTTGGTTAGAGGAGGAGGGCAGGTGGGAGACACTACACTTGTAGTGTCTCGGGTTTAGCCGCCATGCTGATATATACGGTCACTTACTTTCCTTCCCGGCAGCCCCCCTGGTCCGCGTCACTTCTGCAGCTGTTCCTGCTCCTTCTATGGAGGGAAAACACCTCTGGCCATTACCGGTAAGTAATTTAAAAAAAGTCTGCCTTACCTTAGCTGTAGCCTTCCTGGTTCACCTTACCTCCACTGCTGCTCCCACTCACATTTTGCCCAAAACGTCAATTTTCCTGCTCCTCAGATGCTGCCTGACCTGCTGTGCTTTTCCAGCACCACTCTAATCTTGACTCTGTAGTTAACTCAGACACATTAGGGGCATTTAAACAGTGCTTGGATAACCACCTGGATGATGATGGGATAGCGTAGGGGAGTGGTTGTTGGATTGGCACACCATCGAGGGCAGAAGGGCCTGTTCTGCGCTTTATTGTTCTATGTTCTATATTCTATGTTTTTTAGATGTTGTTAATGCACCTGCCTTAATAATTTCCGCTGGCAGCTCATTCTGTATGTATACCATCCTCTGTGTAAAACTGTTGCCCCTCAGGTTCCCTTTTATTCTTTTCCTTTAACTTTAAACTGATGCCCATTAGTCCTTGATTCCCCGATTCTGTGAAAAAGATTGAGGACATTCACCCTTTCCATGCCTCTCATGATCCTATACATTTCTGTAAGAGCCTCTCTCAATCTCCTACACTCTTGCTTGTCCAATCTCTTCCTATAATTCAGACCACTGACTCCTGGTAACACCCTTGTAAATTTCTTCTGCATTCTTTCTACTGTAATAAGACCATAAGACCATAAGACATAGGAACCAAAATTAGGTCATTCAACCATCAAATCTACTCTGCCATTCATTCAAGACTGATAAGTTTCTCAGGAGGAAGTGAGTGCTGTAGATGCTGGAGATCAGATTCGAGAGTGTGGTGCTGGAAAAGCACAGCAGGTCAGGCAGCATCTGAGGAGCAGAGAATCGACATTTCAGGCAAGAGCCCTTCATCAGGAATTTCTCAACCCCATTCTCCCGCTTTCCCTCTGTAACCCTTGATCCCCTTTACAATCAAGAACTTATCTATCTCTTAAATATATCTTCAATATACTCAACAACCTGGCCTCCACAGCCTTCTGTGAAAGTAATTTCCAAAGATATCCCATTCTCTGGCTGAAGATGTTTCTCCTTATTTCCATTCAAAAGGGTCTTCCCTTTACTCTAATTCTGTACCTTCAACTCCTCCTTTTTCCTATCAATGGAAACATCTTCCCAACATCCACTCTGAACAGGCCATTTAGTATTCTAAGTTTCTATTGGATCCCCCCCCATTTGTCTAAACTCCATGGAGTATAGATCCAGAGTTCTCAAACTTTCCTCATATGTTAAACTGCTCATTCCTGAGACCATTCTTGTGAATCTCCTCCTTACTATAGCAAGATGACCAAAACTGAACACAATACTCCAAGTGTGGCCTCACCAATGTCTTGTACAACTGCAACATAACTTCCCAACTTTTATACTCAATGCTCTGATGGATGAAGGCCAATGTGCCAAAAGCCTTTTTCACTGGCCTGTCTATGTGTGACTCCACTTTCAGAGAACTATGCACCTGAACTCCAAGGTCTCTTTGTTCCACGATTCTCCTTAAGGCCCTATTATTCACCATGAAACTCCTACTTTGATTTGACTTTCCAAAATGGAAGACCTCACACTTATCTATATTAAACTCCATTTGCCATTTCTCTGCCCACTTCCCCAGCTGATCAAAGTCCTACTGCAATTTCTGATAACCTTCCTCACTGCCCACGATACCTCCTACTTTAGTGTCATCTACAAGCTTACTAATCATACCATGTACATTCTCATCCAAATCATTTATATAGATGACAGACAGCAATGGGCCAGCACTGAGGCACTCCATTGGTCGCAGGACTCCAGTCTAGCAAGCATCATTCCACTATTACCCTCTGCTTCCTACCATCAAGCCAATTATTGTCCAATTTGCCAGCTTGCCCTGGATTCCATGTGATCTAACCTTCCAGAGCAGCCTCCCATGTGGAACATTATCAAAATCCTAACTGAAATCCATATGGACCATGTTTACTGCCCTGCCCTCATCAACTTTGCTAGTCACTTCATCAAAGAACTCTTAACAAATTTGTGAGGCATAATCTCCCACACACAAAGCCATGCTGACTGCTCCTAATCAAATCCTGTCTTTCCAAATGCATGTATATTTTATCTCTTAGAATCTGCTCAAGTAACTTAGCTAAAACAGATGTTAGGCTGACTGATCTATAGTTCCCAGGCTTTTCTTTGCAACCCTTCTTGAATAAGGGCAAAACATTCATTACCCTCCAGTCTTCTGGGATATCACCTGTGGCTAATGATGACACAAAAATATCAACCAGGGCCCTCACAATTTCTTCTCTAGCCTCTTGCAGTGTTCTTGGATATATCTGACCAGGACCAGGAGTTTAATCTACCTTCACACATGCTAAAACATCCAACACCCTTTCTACTGTGTTATGGACTCTCCCCAAGATATCACCACTAACTTCCCAAGTTCTCAAATCTTCATGTCTTTTTCCATGGTAAACACAGAGGAGACATATTCATTGAGAACCTTGCCCGTCTCCTGTGGTTGTATACATACACGTCCACTTTGGTCTTTAAGGGGTCCTATTCTCTCTCTAGTTATTCTTTTTCCTTTAATATACTTAAAGAACCTCTTTGGATTTACTCTAACCTTCTCAGTCAAGGCTACCTTGTGCCCCCTCTTTGCCCTCCTAATTTCCTTCTTCAGTAAATTCCTGTACCCCCTGTATACCTCCAGGGATTCCCTTGATCCCAGCTGCCTGTACCTGAGCCAAACCTTTTTTTCTGGTTAAAGCTTCAATATCTCTTGTTGTCCAGGATTCTCTATTCCTTGCTCTTCACCTTCACATGAACATAGAGACCTTGAACTCTAGCTATCTCATTTTTAAAGGCCTCCCACATGCCGGAGATCCCTTTGCCTGCAAACTATTCTGCAAGCTCCTGTTTAATTTCAACAAAATTCGGCTTGCCCCAATTTAGAACTGTGAATCAGCTTCATCCCTCTCCATAACTATCTTGAAATTAATAGAATTATGGTCATTGGTCCCAAAATACTTCCCCACTGTCAACTCTGTCAGCTGTCATAGAGTCATAGAGGTGTACAGCATGGAAACAGACCCTTCGGTCCAACCCGTCCATGCCGACCAGATATCCCAACCCAATCTAGTCCCATCTGACAGCACCTGGCCCATATCCCTCCAAACCCTTCCTATTCATGTACCTATCCAAATGCCTTTTAAATGTTGCAATTGTACCACTCCTGCCCTATTTCTCAGAGTAGGTCGAGTTTTGTCCCCTCCTGAGTAGGATCCTCTATATACTGCTTGAGGAAACTTTCCTGAACACACTTAACAAATTCCACTCCATCTCAGCCCTTAATGCTCTGGCAGTCCCAGTCTATGTTAGGAAGATTAAAATCCCCTACTACGACAACCTTATTGCTCCGGCAAGTCTCTCTAGTTTGCCTGCATATTTGTTCCTCTAATTCCCATTGACGAAACAAACTAGGACAACCCCAGTAACGTCACAATTCTTTTCTTATTTCTTAGCTCCACCTACAAAGTCAGAAACATTGAGAACCATCGTAGTTAATGTATGAGTAGACCTGAGACCATAATAGAAATGTAGAAACATATAAAGTAAGAGTAGAAATATGTCTATTGGCTCTTTGTGAATGCTCTGACACTCACTATGATTATGGCTGATCATCCATCTCAGTACTATGTTCTGGCTGTCCCTTCTCCCCCATATCTTTAGATCCATTTAGCCCTAAGATCTACATCTAACTTCTTCCAAGCTATGAAGAGAGGTTGAGTAGGTTAGGTTTCTTTTCATTAGAAAAAAGGAGGTTGAGGGGGGACCTGATTGAGGTTTACAAAATCATGAAGGGTATAGACAGTGCAGATAAAGACAAGCTTTTTCCCAGGATGAAGGATTCAATAACGAGAGGTCACGCATTCAAGGTGAGAGGTGGAAAGTTTAAGGGGTATACACGTGGCAAGTACTTCACACAGAGGATGGTGGGCATTCGGAATGCGTTGCCAGCAGAGGTGGTAGAGGCAGGCATGATACATTATTTTAAGATGCATCTGGACATATGCATGAGTAGGTGGGGAGCAGAGGGATACAGATGGTTAGGAATTGGACGACAGGTTTAGACAGTACATTTGGATTGGCTCAGGCTTGGAGGGCCAAAGAGCCTGTTCCTGGGCTGTAAATTTTCTTTGTTTTTTTTCTCTTTGTTGTACTCCCTCAATCCCTACATCTTTCTTGAATGAGGATACCAAAACTAAACATAATCCACTCAGTGTGATCAACTGAACATAATCCACTAGGTGTGATCAACTGAACATAATCCACTAGGTGTGATCAACTGAACATAATACATTAGGTGTGATCTCTTGAAGGCCCTGAATATTTGCAGTAAGACATCCCTGCTCCTATTTGAATTGTCTTGCTGTGAAGGTCAACACACTGTTTGTTTTCTTCACTGTCAGCTGTACCTGCATGCTTACTTTCAGTGACTGGTGTACAAGGACACCAGGTCTTATTGCATTACCCTCTTTCCCAATCTATCACCATTCAGACAGCATTCTCCCTTCCTGTTTTTGTTACTTGTGTGGATATCCTCACATTTATCTCCATTATATTACATCTGCCGTGCATTTTCTCACTCATTGAACATGTCCAAATCATACTGAAGTGTTTTTGTATTCTCTTTATAGCTAACCCTCCAATCCAACCCAAACCAACTTTTTATCATACGCAAACTTGGAGATATTACATTTATTTCCCTTATCTAAATCATTATTATATATTGTGAAAGCCTGGGGTCCAAACATTACTCCCTGTGGTACTCTACTAGTCACTGGTTTCCACTGAGAATATGACCTACATATTTGTATTATTTGTTTTCTGTCAACCGACTAGTTCTCTGTCCTTGTCATGTGCTTTAATTTTAATGTCTTATGTAGAACCTTATTGAAAGCATTCTGAAATCCAAGAAAGCCACATTGTAATGATACCGTGACATTAAAAGGTATATTCTGTCCTGAATTTTTTATAAAGAATAGCTGTGACAGAGATGCTGAGCAATGTGCTCCAATGCCAAAAAAGTAAATGGCTTGTGAAACCTTGGGGCTTTTTAAACGTGGGAACAATAGAAGCAGCCTGAATGGGTGGGGTCAAGCTCCCACAGAGCCAGGATTTTTTTTAGCTTTGGCCTTCAGCAGCTGAAGCTGGGTTCTTGAAGCTGGATGTGGAAGCCATTTTTCCTTATTCTGTAACAGCTAAAAGCTGGGGGTTCTCTTCCTGATCTTCCTGCTGCCGAATTGCATGTGAGGTAATCGATTTTGTTGAATTTGCCTTTGCCAAAGGTATGTTTATGAAATGTTACCATATTGGAACACTTACTATTGAGTGGCTAAATAATCTATTATTTTGTTTCCTGTAGAGTTAAGTTGTCCAATTTCTTTTTTCTTTTGTTGTATGTTAACTCTCATGTATGAATAATGTGTGTTTGCTTTAAATCTAAAAGTTTGCCCAATCAAATTACATCCAGATGCAACATCCCACACTTGCCTTCAAAATAAGAAAAAAAATTAGGGTCTAGGCTATCTTCTTAATATATTTAGAGGTGGCTTGGTCTAGTCCATGACAACATCCACTCATTCTACCATATAAATTCTACCAGTTACATCTTCCAAACATTCTAGTAGCCGTCCTTCCAGAAGACTGGATTATGCCCGAAACGTCGGCTCTCCTGTTCCTTGGATGCTGCCTGACCTGCTGCGCTTTTCCAGCAACACATTTTCAGCTCTGATCTCCAGCATCTGCAGTCCTCACTTTCTCCTCATTCTAATAGATATCTAAGGTATAATTTCCCTTTCATAAACAAAAGAACATAATAGAACATAAGGACTAGGAGAAGGAATAGGCCGTCTGGTCTTTTGAGCCTGTTCCACCACTCAATAAGATCATGGCTGGTCTTTTCATGGACTCAGCTCCACTTAACCATGCTCTCACCATATCCCTTAATTCCTTTATTTTTCAAAGAAATAATCTATCTTAGCTTTAAAAGTGATTACTGAAGTTGTGTCAATTACTTCACTGGGCAGGGGATTCCATAGATTAACAACCCTTTGGGTGAAGAAGTTCCTTTTCAGTTCAGTTCTAAATCTGCTTCCTCTAAGCTCGAGGCCAAGCCCTCTTGTTCTAGTCTCACCTACCAGTGGAAACATCTTATCTAATTTCTATTTTATTGAGTCCCTTCGCAATTTTATATGTTACGATAAGATCCCCCTCATTCTTCTATATTCTAAAGAATATAACTCCGATCTACTCAGTCTCTCCTCATGAGCCAACCCCCTGAACTCTGGAACTAACCTAGTGAACCTCCTCTGCACCCAGTCCTCTGCCGGTACATCCTTTCTCAAGTAAGGAGACCAAATCTGCAACCCATGCTGATGACCTTGTGGTATTATCACTGGACTGTTAATCCAGAAACTCAGATAATGGTTCAAATCTCATCATAGCAAATGATAGAAGTTGAATTCAATTACAAATCTGGAATTAAGAGTCTAATGATCACCATTAAACTGTTGCCAGTTGTCAGAAAGACCCATCTAGTTCACTAAGGAAACTGCCATCCTTACTTGGTCCGGCCTATGTGTGACTCCAGGCCCACAACAATGTGGTTGATTTTTAATTGGTCTCTGGATAAGTGGGGATGGGCAATAAGTGCCTCACATTAGTTCAGAGGAATGTGCAACAGTAGCCCTTGTCTCCCACCAACCACCTTGTAAGGCCCCTGAATCCTCAGAGCAGGTACATGAGGCTGCTCCAGGGTGTAGGGGTAGTGAGTACACACCTGCAGGAAGTGGCGATGGTAATCACAGACTACCTGAACATTGATGGAATGGAACTCCCTTCCTGGGGATGAACTCGGCAGCGTAGTGAAATGGCCCTCTCTCTCTGCCACAGGTGGACAGTCAATGGCACCCTGCCCCTGGGGGAAACCAGCTCGGCTCCTGAATCCTCCTGTCTGTGCTGCAGCACTGACCCTGTCATGGGAGATTGGGATGACCCGATGTGATCTCACACAGGGGGTACTGGGCACTGTCCTGCTGCATTTGTGCAGCACCACCCTGAGAGATCCCACACGGGTCACCCATCATGCTCATGAAGGTGCCACTCTCAGGGATGTTCTGACGAATTGTCACATTCACAGCCTCCAGGAGAGGATGCCTCCCACTCCTACAGCCCTCAGGTTCTGTCCCAGCATCTGGCACAGTGTCCCAGGACATACAGAATGTGCATTGACAGTGCACCTCACTCATTCCTGGGAAATGGAGTCTGAGAGAGAAAACTCTGGGCCTCCAATAGACAGCACACATCCTGAGGGGTCCTGCAGCTGTGACCTCTCCCTGAGCTGGGAGCTCTTCACCCTCTGTGGGACCTGCTCCTGGGTTTTGTTCTTGGTTCTGGTCCTCCTGCATCCCCCTTCACTTTATTATGAAGGCAGCCACAGAGACCCACCAGCAGCTGGGGCCAGGACTCTCAGTGAAAAGGCCCTAAAATGGTCAGGGGGGGCATATGCTATAGGTGAGGGCTAAGCATACTCCTCCTCGCAGTGTGACAGTCTGCACCCAGATACCGTGGGCCACATTTTCAAGATAGCGATGGAGTAGGGTGCTTCAGCCAGAGTACGGCCGCTTTGTCTACTTCTTCTTCCTTTTCTCTCCATTTTTTTCTCTTTTGTTTCTTTTTTCTGTCTTCTTCTTGGCAATGCCCTGAACTCTTGGCCTCAGTGTGAACTTGGACTCCTGCCTCAGTGTGGATTCGAACCCTGACCTCAGCACGGGCTTGGGCTGTCAGCCTCAGCGCTGATCCAGCAAGACATCCTCTTGGCCATTCATGGCTTCCTTTCGGTCTGGCATGGTGGTCTCCCAGCCTGGTGTGGTGGTCTCCCGGCCTGGTGTGCTGGTCTCCCAGCCTGGTGTGGTGGTCTCCCGGCCTGGTGTGCTGGTCTCCCAGCCTGGTGTGGTGGTCTCCCGGCCTGGTGTGCTGGTCTCCCGGCCTGGTGTGGTGGTCTCCCAGCCTGGTGTGGTGGTCTCCTGGCCCGGTGTGGTGGTCTCCCGGCCCGGTGTGCTGGTCTCCCAGCCTGGCATGATGGTCTCCCGGCCCGGTGTGGTGGTCTCCCGGCCCGGTGTGGTGGTCTCCTGGCCCGGTGTGGTGGTCTCCCGGCCCGGTGTGGTGGTCTCCTGGCCCGGTGTGGTGGTCTCCCAGCCTGGTGTGGTGGTCTCCCAGCCTGGTGTGGTGGTCTCCTGGCCCGGTGTGGTGGTCTCCCAGCCTGGTGTGGTGGTCTCCCGGCCCGGTGTGCTGGTCGCCCAGCCTGGTGTGGTGGTCTCCCGGCCCGGTGTGCTGGTCTCCCAGCCTGGTGTGGTGGTCTCCCGGCCCGGTGTGCTGGTCTCCCAGCCTGGTGTGGTGGTCTCCCAGCCTGGTGTGGTGGTCTCCCGGCCCGGTGTGCTGGTCTCCCAGCCTGGTGTGGTGGTCTCCTGGCCCGGTGTGCTGGTCTCCCAGCCTGGTGTGGTGGTCTCCCGGCCCGGTGTGCTGGTCTCCCAGCCCGGTGTGGTGGTCTCCCAGCCTGGTGTGGTGGTCTACCTGCCCGGTGTGATGGTCTCCCAGCCTGGTGTGGTGGTGTCCCAGCCTGGTGTGGTGGTCTCCCAGCCTGGTGTGGTGGTCTCTCGGCCTGGCATGATGGTCTCCTGGCCCGGCATGGTAGTCTCCCGGCCCAGTGTGGTGGTCTCCCGGCCCGGCGTAGTGGTCTCCCGGCCCGGTGTGGTGGTCTCCTGGCCCGGCGTAGTGGTCTCCTGGCCCGGCGTAGTGGTCTCCTGGCCCGGTGTGGTGGTCTCCTGGCCCGGTGTAGTGGTGTCCCGGCCTTGTGTGTTGGTCTCCTGGCCTGGTGTTGGTATCCCAGCCTGGTGTGGTGATATCCCTGGCCCGATATGGTGTTCTCTCAACAGCTCAACATGGTAATCTCTCAGCCTGGCATGCCCTCAGAGTGGAATTCCAGCCTCAAGTTGAGTCAAGGCCGGGCTCTGCCGAGAGGCAAGGTGCCAGTCTGGACTGGGTTTGGAAGGACTGTAATTTTGAACTTTTTATTTCTTTCTTTTTCTAATTTCTTTTCCTAAGTACTTGTACTGAAGAATCTGTACCTCAGTATTTTGTACCTAAATGTTGGATTATAAAGTTTGCACTGTACTTATTTGAGTAAATGTGACAGTAAAGCTAATTCACTCAGCTACAACATCTGCAGCATGTTGGAAAAGGGATCATGCCATTTCCCTTCCTTGTATTTGTTAAGGGTCATATTTAATGCAGAGACTTTAAACACTGATCAACAGTCCATCTTCGTGAATCATTGGAATTCAAAAAGAGGTTTCTTTCTTTTCAAATTTTTAGACACAATGAACTGTGGGCGGCACGGTGGCACAGTGGTTAGCACTACTGCCTCACAGCGCCAGAGACCCGGGTTCAATTCCCGCCTCAGGCGACTGACTGTGTGGAGTTTGCACGTTCTTCCCGTGTCTGCGTGGGTTTCCTCCGGGTGCTCCAGTTTCCTCCCACAAGTCCAAAAATGTGCAGGACAGGTGAATTGGCCACGCTAAATTACCCGTAGTGTTAGGCAAGGGGCAAATGTAGGGGTATGGGTGGGTTTCGCTTCGGCGGGTCGGTGTGGACTTGTTGGGCTGAAGGGCCTGTTTCCACACTGTAAGTAATCTAAAAAAAACTCAGAATTTGTTATCATTGTAGAAATGAAAATTTGATTATTTTTCATTCAGCTGATAGGTATGATGTTAAAAAGGTTGCTAAAGAAAGCTTTAGACTGTTATCTTTTTCCTCCCATCTGTCAATAAAGCCTGGCAAGTACATTATTCAGCCTACTCCTCAAAAAAAAAACTGTTTTAAGTATATAGATTTCTTTTATTGACTGGATTTGCAGATCCAATCTATTCTAAAGCTAGTTCCTCCTGTTGTCATCAAAAAATCTCTGCCAAAAATATGAGTGCATTGATATGATCACAGATGCTGAATATAATAGCTTTAAACAATAGCAAGGCATGAAAATGAACTCAGTGCTTCTTCAGAATAAAGAGACTTCTTGAATCATTGGTTTTGTAGAACCTCCTGCTAAGGCCAATTGCTGGTACAGCAGAAGTAAATTATTGTATGCAACAATTGCTTAAGTATTTTTGTCAGTGTTATTGCACTTTTTATGGCGTCTCTTTCCAAAATATTAAACATGGCGTGATGTCAAATCATCAGAGCAATTACCTTGTCATGGAACAACTAACATAAATGTCTCATTGCTGTTGCTGTCAAGCTCAGTTAATTACCTATCTTACTCATCTCTCAGAGGGATCCAGTAAATGCTGGATGTATGAATTACTGAACTGCCACAACAGAAATAGACTGGCATTCATATAGTGCCCATCATACCAAAGTTAAAGAAGTATGTAGTGATTGGAATGATATTAGCCAGATGGATTGCAACAAATAGGAGTTCCCTGATTGGGGTTTTAACATGTTTCCATCAGGGAGTCCTGGCTGACAGATAAGAATAGAAGTGTTGGGAGTTCTGCACATTGTAGGAGCTGGCTCTGTGCTGGCTCAGTGTCATGTATGATGCATGTGAAGGTAACTTGATGACAGCATATCGGCCTTTGTGGAGTTATTTCAGTCACAATGAAAGAAAACTTGACCTAGAAAGATTTACTTGCAACAGTTGTCTTCAGATTGGGGTAAGCATTTCTGACATTGTGCCACCATTTGGGAAGCTTGACACTTTTAATCCTGCCATCAAAGACTGAGTCCAATATGTGGAGATGTTGCATTATTTTTTACAGACAAATGATAATGGAGTAGATGAAAAACAACGAGGACTTAAAGATACAGCCTATAGCTTCATTCAATATCAAAATGTCCTGGTTCCTGTTTGATTATCTCTCACCCAACTACAGGGACAACTCCAACAGAAGACTCTAACCAGGTTAAATCTGATCTTCCCAGACTTAGGGGGAATGGTGAAATGGAACACCAATGCTGATCACAAGACTCCTTTTAGCACAAGAGGCAGTTTACTTCAAGGCATGAAATTTGGTGTTGAAATCACAGGAACAGCCCTGCATGGGTAAGAGGCATAGAATCATAGATTCCCTACAGTGTGGAAACAGGCTCTTTGGCCCAACAAATCCACATCGACCCTTCGAAGAGTAACCTACCCAGACCCATTCCTCTACCCTCTTATCCTATAATTACCCCTGACTAATGCACTTAACCCACCCATCCCTGAACACCATGGCCAATTCACCTAACCTGCACATCTTTGGATTTTGGGAGGAAACCGGAGCACCCAGAAGAAACCCACGCTGACATGGGGAGAACGTGCAAACTCCACACAGATAGTTCCTCCGAGACTGGAACCGAACCCGGATTCTTTGTTCTGTGAGTCATCAGTGCTAACCACTGAGCCACCGTGCTGCCTTCAACGCATGGTCAACGCAAGGTAAGGTCCCGTGATGTACAAAGTTCGATGGCAAAGGCAATCCTGAACAGGCATGTGAATCACATGAAAGCTGCAGGCTCATAAACAGGACAGGAGCAAACCATACCCAGCCCCTCAGAACATCTAGCAAGACTATCAGAACCCATAGGTTTGCCCCCTCCACCTATCCTCAAAGAAACCTCTGAGGATGAGATAAACATGGCCAATGTTGCAGCCTCAATGCCATTACCGCCTGAAGAACAAAATGAGTTTCCCAAGATGCTCTGGGTGCACGAGGTGGGCTATGATTTGGTACACATCACCAATATCTGAGGCAGTGTTAGAGGAACCAGACCTGGTGCGAAAACATTCCAGGAGAAACTACAGGAAAAAGAATGGGCTTATGTCCCAGGACTTAGAGGGAAGGGGAAATGTAGTGATTGAAATGATGTCAGGCAGGTGAATCTCATTGAGTATGAAGTATCTGATTCTGGTTGTTAACCTGGTCCAGTCAGGGAGTCCTGGCTGATAGAGATAAACAGGAGGGGTTCTGCTATGTCTCAGAGCTGGATCTGAGGAAGATGGACTAGTGTCAGTGCTATGCATGTGTAAATAATGGTGACAGGATACTGGCCTTCATGGAGTTATGTCAAAGCATATTTAAAGTTCAGTTGTTGTTTTGATATAGGAAATGTGAAAGCCGGTTTCTGCAAACAGCAATGTGCTAATCATTAGATTATCTGCTTTTGTGATGTTCATTCAGGCATAAAAGCTGACCAATGCCCCAAACATCGCCCTGTGTTCAAATGGGATTCAAAATCTCTCACACTTTGCTGGCGTAGCCTGACTAATGTGACAGATGTTGTTTGAAGATCCGATAAGTCAGAATGCGTTATCAGGGCCACAGAGCAGGAATGAGCCTGTAGATTGAACAGCTCAATCTGAATCCACATATCACTTGATTCCTGTTGTGTGCCACATTTTAAAATTGGCCAAAGAGTCCGCATGATGGAGTTTCAACCAAAGTTGGAGAGTGAAGGTATAACTGTTATAACGTGAAGCCCGATTCTTTGGGAAATCATTCCAAAGAAATAGACACAGCAATCATTATATCATTGGCTGTCAAAAGTAAAAATTAAAATAGGCTATTTGAAATTCAATGTAACAGGAACAGCAACTTCAGTTGCTAATTCTCCAATTTTTATCATCATTGAAAGAGATTCTATACCAAGGGTCTTGACTTACATAAATTACCATTATCCATTTATACCTCAGAGCTCAATAGCTCAGGTGAGCTTCCCAGGGAGGATGGCTGAGGACAGGAAATGTGTAATTAAAGGTAGAAACAGGATCTATGATACAATGGGCACTTGTACATAGAATCAAGAAAACAAAAGGACTTTTTCTTTATCATGGCCTATTTTACAGTCATGTGACCTTTTTTTAACATTGCTGAACAATTTTTGATGGTTGGATTTTCGCTATTCAATGAAAATGTTCATACAGCAATTTAACAAAATTTCCCTTATTGATAAGACGTATAGTTTTTGTGTAAATTAAACATGCATTTATAAATAAGAAATGACTGCAAAATGCTAGTTTACAGAAGTATTGTTTACATCTTTTAATCAGAAAAAAAACACTGGAATGTTAACCATGGCATTTATTTTCAAACCACATTATGTCCTAGCAGCTTCTTAACTTTACAAAGCAACTCATTAATAACAAATCACTTTACTAAAAACCAGCAAATTGTTTTGGAGTCACAATTCCGTGTTTGCAGTTTCATTATAACACCATTATTTTGAATGGACCTGTTGATGGCAGGTTAATGTCCTATGTACTTAATGTGAATGCAAGATGCCATTGGCATTGGCATCAGAGATGGTCTCAGATCTGTAGCAATGCTTTTGGGGTAATAACTATGCTTTCAGATTAATCAAGTTCTCATTTGGCGATATCAGTTAAGACCAGCCTTAACAGGAGTCAATATTTCATACTTATTAATCTTATAACTTTACAAATGGAACTGAAAATATTTTAACTTTATTTTGTACTCTGTAATGAAACTGGATTTGCTGAGTAGCTGAACAAAGATTATTGACTTCTATCCTTCAAACTCTTTTCATTGGCAAAATGGACAAAAGTCACAGACACTTTATCACAGTTTGATTTTTAAAATTTGCTGCAGATGGAGCCCGTTCAGTCCATCACTTCAGTCAATGACACACCAGTGTGTTTTCTTTATAGCCTTTTAGTTTTATCCCATTTAAGTGTTTATCCAAATGTTTCTGAGAATTTCTGCCATTAAATGCCTCTATTACCATTTCAGGCAGTGTATTCCAAATCACAAAAGTTTAATGTGTAAAAGGGTTTATTTTCATCTCATCCCAAGCCTTTTTATTAATTCCCTGAATCTCTTTGTGTTGGTCACTGACACATTTACAGGTAGAAATAGTTTCTCCTTGTTTAGTCTATGAAAAGCTTTGGTGATATTGAACACCCTTATCAATTCTTTCCTTGACTGTCTCTTCTCTAAGCTTCTCCATGTGACAATTCCCAACGTTTTATCATTGAGAAAAAGCATATCATGTGCAGTAGGTCTTAAAACTGAAGGTTCATGATAGTAGAGGTTTTTTTTCAAATGAGAAAGAAACCAGCAAGACATTAAGTGGAAAACAAAATACTTAATATAAAATCAGGCACAAAATACGACTTTAGAACATAGAACATAGAACATAAAACATTACAGCGCAGTACAGGCCCTTCACCCCTCGATGTTATGCCGACTGTCATATCAATCTGAAGTCCATCTAACCTATACTATTCCATATACGTCCTTATGTTTGTCCAATGACGACTTAAATGTACTTAAAGTTGGTGAATCTACTACCGTTGCAGGCAAAGCTTTCCATACCCTTACTACTCTCTGAGTAAAGAAACTCCCTCTGACATCTGTCCTATATCTATCACCCCTCAATTTAAAGCTATGTCCCCTCGTGCTCGCTGTCACCATCCTTGGAAAATGTCTCTCCCTGTCCACCCTATCTAACCCTCTGATTATCTTATATGTCTCTATTAAGTCACCTCTCAACCTTCTTCTCTCTAATGAAAACAACTTCAAGGCCCTCAGCCTTTCCTCATAATACCTTCCCTCCATACCAGGCAACATCCTAGTAAATCTCCTCTGCACCCTTTCCAAAGCTTCCACATCCTTCTTAAAATGCAGTGATCAGAACTGTACACAATACTCCAAGTGCGGCCACACCAGAGTTTTGTACAGCTGTAGCATAACCTCATGATTCTGGAACTCGATCCCTCTGTTAATAAAGGCTAAAACACTGTATGCCTTCTCTACAACCCTGTCAACCTGGGTGGCAACTTCCAAGGATCTGTGTACCTGGACATCAAGATCTCTCTGCTCATCTACACTACCAAGAATATTACCATTAGCCCAGTACTTTGCATTCCGGTTACTCCGACCAAAGTGAATCACCTCACACTTATCCGCATTAAACTCCATTTGTCACCTCTCAGCCCAGCTCTTCAACTTATCTACGTCTCTCTGCAACCTACTACATCCTTCATCACTATCCACAACTCCACCGATCTGAGTGTCATCTGCAAATTTACAAGCCCACCCTTCTACACCCTTATCCAGGTCGTTTATAAAAATGACGAACAGCAGTGGACCCAACACCGACCCTTGCGGTACACCACTGGTAACTGGGCTCCAGGATGAACATTTCCCATCAACCATCACCCTCTGTCTTCTTTCAGCAAGCCAATTACTGATCCAAACTGTTATATCTCCCACAATCCCATTCCTCTGCACTTTGTACAATAGCCTACTGTGGGGAACCTTATCGAATGCCTTGCTGAAATCCATATACACCACAGGTTTACTCTCATCTACCTGTTTGGTCACCTTCTCAAAGAACTCAATAAGGTTTGGGAGGCACGACTTACCCTTCACAAAACCGTGCTGACTATCCCTAATCAAATTATTCTTTTCTAGATGATTATAAATCCTATCTCTTATAACCTTTTCCAACACTTTACCAAAACTGAAGTAAGGTTCACTGGTCTATAATTACCAGGATTGTCTCTACTACCCCTCTTGAACAGGGGAACCACATTTGCTATCCTCCAGTCTTCTGGCACTTTTAAAGATCAATGCCAAAGGCTCGGCAATCTCCTCCCTGGCTCCCACAGGCTCCTAGGATAAATCCCATCCGGCCCAGGGGACTTATCTATTTTCACACTCTGCAGGATTTCTAATACCTCCTCCTTGTGAACCTCAATCCCACCTAGTCTAGTAGCCTGTATCTCAGTATTCTCCTCGACAGCATTCTCGTTTTCTAGAGTGAATACTGTTGAAAAGTATCCATTTAGTGCACTTTAAGCCTTTTTTAAAATGGAAATTTCTATAATAAAACAAAATAAAACTGTGGATTCTGGCGATCTGAAATAAACAAAAACAAATTGCTGGAGAATCTCAACAGGTCTAGGAGCCTCTGTAGAGAGAGTTAATGTTTCGAATCCAGTGATCCTTCTTCAGATCAGAAATGGACATTTCCATGCAGTGTGATGAGGATTGGTCAAGTCTTTGTAATGGCATTGCAGGATTATCAAGATTAGTCATCTCAATAAATGATGCTGGAAATCAAACAAAAAATCGAAGGGATTTCTTTGCAACTGGACAATCAAAGTGCAAGAACTTCTCATTGAAATAATGTACTGCTGTTTCATTTATGAATTAATTCATTTCTCATTTTAGCAAATATGTTCAACATAAGATGGAGATTATTCTCTTCCAGCACCACATTCCACACCCCACATGCAGTCTGTCTTGCACATTACATTAAAGGTTATTAATAAATAGCAATAGTAATAAGGAAGAGTATCTCAAATGCAGGAGAGAGGCGAAGGTTGGAAAAGGAAAGCTAAGAGCAGACATGAGGGAAGGATAGACAACAGGAGGCTGGAAGAACATAACAAGCCAGGCAGCATCAGGAGGTGGAGAAATCAATATTTTGGGTAACCCTTCTTAAGGACTTTAGGAAATAATAAAATGTTCTTCAAACATATTAACTAAAAGATAAGGGAAGGATAGAGTGGAGTCCATAAGGAACATGCAGGGTAAGCTGCTCACTGAAGAAAAGGATATGGCAGAGGTACAAAATGAATATTTTGTTTCTGTCTTTACAAAATTAGAAGAAAGTGCTAATGACCAGTTGAAAATGTGGGTGTTGAGCAACTGAGCAGTATAGTGATGGATACTGACAGGTAGAGAAGTCATCAGGTACGATGGGATGCATCCTAGATTACTGACAGAGTCAAGGGAGTAAATTGTTGAGTCACTGAGAAATTTTCCAGAGTTCTCTGATGACAGGATGAGGCCTGTGGAAATGGAGTCATGGAGTCAAAGAGATGTACAGCACGGAAACAGATCTTTCAGTCCAACCCGTCCATGCCGACCAGATATCCCAACCCAAACTAGTCCCACTTGCCAGCACCTGGTTCATATCCCTCCAAACCCTTCCTATTCATATACCCATCCAGATGCCTTTTAAATGTTGCAATTGTACCAGCCTCCACCACTTCCTCTGGCAGCTCATTCCATACACGTACCACCCTGTGCATGAAAAAGTTGCCCCTTAGGTCTCTTTTATGTCTTTCCCCTCTTACCATAAACCTATGCCCTCTAGTTCTGGACTCCCCGACCCCAGGGAAAAGACTTTGCCTATTTATCCTACATGCCCCTCATGATTTAAAAATCTTCTATAAGTTCACCCCTCAGCCTCCAATGCTCCAGGCTGTTCAGCCTCTCCCTATAGCTCAAATCCTCCAACCCTGGTAACATCCTTGTACATCTTTTCTGAACCCTTTCAAGTTTCACAACATTCTTCTGATAGGAAGGAGACCAGAATTGCACGCAATATTCCAAAAGTGACCTAACCATTGTCATGTACAGCCACAACATGACCTCCAACTCCTGTAGAATAAAGTAAGGACTGCAGATGCTGGAGTAACTGAGTTGAAAAGTGTGGTGCTGGAAAAGCGCAGCAGGCTAGGCAGCATCCGAGGCACAGAAGAATCGACGTTTCAGGTATAAACCCTCCCTGAAGAAGGGCTTATGCCTGAAACATTGATTCTCCTGCTCCTCGGTTGCTGCCTGGCCTGCTGCGCTTTTCCAGCACCACACTTTTCAACTCCTAACTCCTGTACTCAATACTCTGACGAATAAAGGAAAGCATACCAAATGGCTTCTTCACTATCCTATCTACCTGCAACTCCACTTTCAAGGAGCTATGAACCTGCACTCCCAGGTCTCTTTGTTTAGCAACACTCTCTAGGATGTTACCATTAACTGTATCAGTCCTGCTAAGATTTGCTTTCCCAAAATGCAGCAACTCACATTTATCGAAATTAACCTCCATCTGCCACTCCTCAGCCCATTGGTCCATCTGATCAAGATCCCATTGCAATCGGAGGTAACCTTCTTTGTTGTCCACTACACCTCCAATTTTGGTGTCATCTGAAAACTTACTAACTATACCTCTTATGGTCACATCCAAATCATTTATATAAATGATGAAATGTAATGGACCCAGAACTGATTCTTGTGGCACTCCATTGGTCACAGACCTGCAGTCTGAAAAACAACCCTCCACCACCAGTTCTGTATCCAAATGGCTAGATTTCCCTGTTCCATGAGTTCTAATCTTGGTAACCAGTGTCCCCTGTGTAATCCTGTCAAATGCCTTACTGAAGTCCATATAGATCATGTCTACCACTGTCCTCACTGCCCTCATGAATCCTCTTTGTTACTTCTTCAAAAAAATCAATCAAGTTCATGAGACATGATTTCCCATGCACAAAGCCATGTTGACTATACCTAATCAGTCCTTGCCTTTTCAAATACATGTACATCCTGCTCCTCAGGATTTGTTACAACAACTAGATCACCACCGACGTCAAACTCACCGGTCTACAGTTCCCTGGTTTGTCCTTACCACCTTTCTGAAATAGTGACACCACATTAGCCAACCTCCAGTCTCCGGCACCTCACCTGTGACCATCGATGATACAAATATCTCAGCAAGAGGCCCAGCAATCACTTCCCTAGCTTTCCACAAAGTTCTAGGATATACCTGACCAGGTCCTGCGGATTTATCCACTTTTATGTGGTTCAGGACATCCAGCACTTCCTCCTCTGTCATATGGACATGTTGCAAGATGTCACCACCTATTTCCTTACATTTTGCATCTTCCATGTCCTTCTCCATGTAAACACTGATGCAAAATACTTGTTTAGTATCACCCCCATCTCCATCAGCTCCACACATAGGCCATCTTGCTGATCTTTGAGGGGCTCTATTCTCTCCCTAGTTACCCTTTTGTCCTTTATGTATTTGTAAAAACTCTTTGAATTCTCCTTAACCCTATTTGCCAAAGCTATCTCATGTCCCCTTTTTGCCCTCCTGATTTCCCTCTTAAGTATACTTCAACTGCCTTTATACTCTTCGAATGATTCACTCGATCTATCCTGTCTATACTTGACATATGTCTCCTTTTTCTTAAACAAAACCTCAATTTCTCTCATCATCCAGCATTCCCTACACTTACCAGCCTTTCCTTTCACCCTAACAGGAATATACTGTCTTGGGACTCTTACTATCTCTTTTCTGAAGGCTTCCCGTTACCTGCAAACATCTGCCCACATACAGCTTTTGAAATATCTTGCCTAATACGATCAAAATTAGCTTTCCTTCAACTTAGAACTTCAACTTTTAGACTTGGTCTATCTTTTTTCATCAGTATTTTAAAATGAACAGAATTATGGTCGCTGGCCCCAAAGTGCCTCCTCACTGACACCTCAGTCACCTGCCCTACCTTATTTCCCAAGAGTAGGTCAAGTTTTTCACTTTCTCTAGGAAGTACATCAACACACTGAATAGGAAAATTTTCTTGTACACACTTAACAAATTCCTTTCCATCCCTTAACACTATGGCAGTTCCAGTCTATGTTTGGAAAGTTAAAATGTCCTATCATAACCAGATCTCCTTACTAATGTGTTTCTCAATTTCCCTCTGACTATTGGGGAATCTATAATAAAATCCCAATCAGGTGATCATCCCTTTCTTATTTATTAGTTCCACCCAAATAACTTCCCTGGATGTATTTCCAGGAATATCCTCCCTCAGCACAGCTGTAATGCTATCCTTATCAAAAATGCCATTCTCCCTCCTCTGTTGTCTCCCTCCCTGTTCCTTGTGCAGCATTTGTGCCCTGGAAGATTAAACTGCCAGTCCTGTCCATCCCTGAGCCATGTTTCCGTAATTGCTATGATATCCCAGTCCCATGTTCCTAACCATGCCCTGAGTTCATCTGCCTTCCCTGTTAGGCCTCTTGCATTGAAATAAATACAGTTGAATTTATCAGTCCTACATGTTCCCTGTATTGTCCCTGCCTGCCCTGACTGTTTGACTCACTTCTTTTCTCAGCTGTACCAGTCTCAGATCGATCTTTTTCCTCTCTATCTCCCTGGGTCCCACCCCCTCACCTTACTAGTTTAAATCCTCCCAAGCAGAGTCTAGCAAATCTCTCTGCCAGTATATTTATCCCCTACCAATTTAGGTGCACACCGTCCTTCTTGTACAGGTCACTTCTACCCCAAAAGAGATTCTAATGATCCAATAATGTGAATCCTTCTCCCATACACCAGCTCCTTCGCCATGCGTTCATCTGCTCTAATCTCCTATTCCTGCCCTCACTAGCTCGTAGCAATGGGAGTAATCCAGATATTACTACTCTCAAAGACCTCCTTTTTTAATTTCTGCCTAACTCCCTGTAATCTCCCTTCAGAATCTTAACCTTTTCCCTTCCTATGTCATTGGTTCTGATGTGTACAATGACCTCTTGCTGGCCCCTCTCCCCCATGAGAATATTCTGCATCCTCTCTGAGACATCCTTGATCCTGGCACCAGGGAAGCAACACACCATTCTGATTTTTCGCTGCTGGCCACAGAAATGTCTGTCTGTAGCTCAGACTAGAGAATCACCTAACACAATTGATCTTTTGGAACCCGATGTTCCCCTCATTGCATTAGAGCCAGTCTCAATACCAGAAACCTGGCTGTTCGTGCTACGTTCCCCTGAGAATGTATCACCGCCTACATTTTCCCAAACAACATACTTGTTTGAAATGGGGGATAGCCACAGAAGACTCCTACATTACCTGCCTAACTCTCTTACCTTTCCTGGAGTTAATCCATCTATGTGACTGTATCTGCAACTTTTCTCTCTTCCTATAACTGACATCCATCACCCTCCCTGCTCTTGTAAATTCCTTATTGCCTCCAACCCATTCTTCTGATCCGAGAGGATTTGAAACCAACAGCATTTACTGAAGATATAATCCTCAGTAATATGTTAACTCTTCTTAAACTCCCATATCTGACAAGAAGAGCACATCACTCTACAAAGGACCATTTTGCTTCTTCCAATCTGCAGACCCAGAAAATAACCCTGTCTTATTCCTCTACAAAACACTGCTCCAGGTCACCTTAATACTTATAGCTTATTGTTGTGGTTCTGTTCACCGAGCTGGGAGTTTTTGTTGCAAACGTTTCGTCCCCTTTCTAGGTGACATCCTCAGTGCTTGGGAGCCTCCTGTGAAGCGCTTCTGTGCTGATTCCTCCGGCATTTATACTGGTTTGAATCTGCCGCTTCCGGTTGTCAGTTGCTGTCCGCTGCAGTGGCCGGTATATAGGGTCTAGGTCAATGTGTCTGTTGATAGAATTCGTGGATGAGTGCCATGCCTCTAGGAATTCCCTGGCTGTTCTCTGTTTGGCCTGCCCTATAATAGTGGTGTTGTCCCAATCGAATTCATGTTGTTTGTCATCTGAGTGTATGGCTACTAGGGATAGCTGGTCGCGTCGTTTCATGGCTAGTTGATGTTTGTGGATGCGGGTTGTTAGCTGTCTTCCTGTTTGTCCTATATAGTGTTTTGTGCAGTCCTTGCATGGGATTTTGTACACTATGTTGGTTTTGCTCATGCTGGGTATCGGGTTCTTTGTCCTGGTGAGTTGCTGTCTGAAGGTGGCTGTTAGTTTGTGTGCTGTTATGAATCCTAGTGGTCGCAACAGTCTGGCTGTCAGTTCAGAAATGCTCCTGATGTATGGGAGTGTGGCCAGTCCTTTGGGTTGTGGCATGTCCTCATTTCATTGTCTTTCCCTGAGGCATCTGTTGATGAAATTGCGCGGGTATCTGTTTTTGTTGAATATCTTTTGTTGAACACCCCAACTATGGGTTGAATCTGAACCAAACTAAGGGTCAGATACGTGGACGACACCTTTGTAATCATTAAAAACACAGAAATAGAGAACACACACCGGATCATCAACGCCACACTCACAGGAATCCGATTCACGAGAGAGGAAGAAAAGGACAACCAACTCCCATTCCTAGGCGTGATGGTACAAAGAACACCGAACGGAGAATTCACCACGAAGGTATACAGAAAAGCCACACACACAGACCAAGTCCTGAACTATGAAAGCAACCACCCAACACACACAAATGAAGTTGCATCAGGACATTATTCAAAAGGGCCACAACACACTGCAGCACACCTGAACTACAAAAAGAAGAAGAAGAACACCTATACAAGGTATTCACCAAAAACGGATTCCCACGCAATTTCATCAACAGATGCCTCAGGGAAAGACAATGAAATGAGGACATGCCACAACCCAAAGGACTTGCCACACTCCCATACATCAGGAGCATTTCTGAACTGACAGCCAGACTGCTGCGACCACTAGGACTCATAACAGCACACAAACCAACGGCCACCCTCAGAAATTGCGTGCCAAAAATCGTTAATTTTAAAAACTACCAATCAGGAATGGACCCGGACCATAGAACAGGCTATCACCATAGTACAGAACAGGACCACACACTGCAAAAAAATGGCCAAACTCACACACAACGAGAAGGAGACCAGAATACACACCTGGGTTAAATACCTCTCCCACAGATAGCTCACAGACCTGGAAAGAACAATACTGGCCAAGGGACTTAACTACAACCACAGGGATGCCAAGACAGCAGACTTCCTAGCAGCACTAGAATGCACACTCAGGAACAATGGATTGACAGAAGAGACACAACAAACAGTGAGACAAAGTATCGTACCTATGATAACAAGGAAAAGACAAACACACAACCTCAACACTAAGGAGAAAGAAGCACTAAAATCACTAAGAAATGATAAGACCATAATCATACTACTAGCAGACAAAGGCAGAATGACTGTTATACTGGATAAGTCAGATTATATTCACAAAGCAGAACAACTACTTGCAGATACCAACACCTACCAAAAGAGGGAGTTTGACCCGACTCCACAGCTCACCAACAG
The DNA here is from genome assembly GCF_020745735.1 of Hemiscyllium ocellatum. NCBI lineage: Eukaryota > Metazoa > Chordata > Chondrichthyes > Orectolobiformes > Hemiscylliidae > Hemiscyllium > Hemiscyllium ocellatum. The sequence continues at coordinate 63,056,973 of NC_083422.1, read as the reverse complement.
GATAAACAACACACTGAGAAACCTACAAAAAAACGGACAGATAACCAGGTTTGACCTACAAAGAATGAAAATGGAAAGCAACAACACCCCCAGATTCTATGGACTACCTAAAGTGCACAAACCAGACATCCCACTCAGATCCATAGTATCACTACCAGGGACACCATCACACAAACTGGCTAAAGAGCTACAACAGAAACTGAAACACCTGATCAGCGGATCCAGACACTCTATACAGTCAACACAAAAATTCTTGGACATCATTAGAAATATACACATAGACAAGGAAGAAACCATGGTCTCATTCGATGTAACGGCACTGTTCACTTCTATTGACAAAACCCTAGCCAGAGAAACAATATCCAACCTGCTGGACATACATAACAGACAACAGGACGCTGAACCTATTAACAAAGACGGCATACTTAAACTACCGGACCTGTGCCTCACAACATACTTCACACTCAACAACCAGATATATGAACAAATCAACGGAACACCCATGGGCTCACCCATCTCTGGACTCATAGCAGAAGCAGTAATGCAAAGGTTAGAAAAAACAGTTTTAACGCAACTACAACCCAAACTCTGGGTCAGATACGTGGACGACACCTTTGTAATCATTAAAAACACAGAAATAGAGAATACACACCGGATCTTCAATGCCACACTCACAGGAATCCGATTCACAAGAGAGGAAGAAAAGGACAACCAGCTCCCATTCCTGGACGTGATGGTACAGAGAACACCGAACGGAGAATTCACCACGAAGGTATACAGGAAAGCCACACACACAGACCAAGTCCTGAACAATGAAAGCAACCACCCCAACACACACAAACGAAGTTGCATCAGGACATTATTCAAAAGGGCCACAACACACTGCAGCACACCAGAACTACAAAAAGAGGAAGAAGAACACCTATACAAGGTATTCACCAAAAACGGATTCCCGCGCAATTTCATCAACAGATGCCTCAGGGAAAGACAATGAAATGAGGACATGCCACAACCCAAAGGACTTGCCACACTCCCATACATCAGGAGCATTTCTGAACTGACAGCCAGACTGTTGCGACCACTAGGACTCATAACTGCACACAAACCAACAGCCACCCTCAGACAACAACTCACGAGGACAAAGAACCCGATACCCAGCATGAGCAAAACCAACGTAGTTGACAAAATCCCATGCAAGGACTGCACAAAACACTACATAGGACAAACAGGAAGACAGCTAACAACCTGCATCCACGAACATCAACTAGCCACGAAACGACACGACCAGCTATCCCTAGTAGCCATACACTCAGATGACAAACAACATGAATTCGATTGGGACAACACCACTATTATAGGGCAGGCCAAACAAAGAACAGCCAGGGAATTCCTAGAGGCATGGCACTCATCCACGAATTCTATCAACAGACACATCAACCTAGACCCTATATACCGGCCACTGCAGCGGACAGCAACTGACAACCGGAAGCGGCAGATTCAAACCAGTATAAATGCCGGAGGAATCAGCACAGAAGCGCTTCACAGGAGGCTCCCAAGCACTGAAGATGTCACCTAGAAAGGGGACGAAACGTTTGCAACAAAAACTCCCAGCTCGGCAAACAGAACCACAACAACAAGCACCCGAGCTACAAATCTTCTCACAAACTTTGGTTTATAGCTTATATTTTTCAGTTTAATCAAGAGACATGTCTCAATAAAACATATCATCAAAAAAGAACCCACTCTACTCACTACTGCAGATTTACAGCAAGGTTATACTTAAAACTATTCACTTATCTGTTTCTGTGCTGTGACCCCTCCCAAACAGGTTCTCCAAGATGAGTTGTGAATTTCACTGTTTGTTAATTTTTCTAGACACACTCCGATGTCAAGCATGATATATGATTTCACATGCAAAGGCAGTAACTGCGCAGATTCACTGCTGAACCAGTTAGCAGTGTGGGTTTCTTTCTCTGTCTCTCTCCCTCCTGCACCGACCTGACCACGTGCTGCCTTGCACCCTTTTAAAAGTGAAATTGTTTTGACTTTTGTTTCTCTAAAGTTCCAAAACAATGCAGCAGCATCTGAAACAGTAATGCTGCTCCTGGGATTCGAGGAAATTGCCTCCAAAACCTAAATTACCTCAAAAAAGGAGCAACCTGTTACAGCTAGAAATTTTTCCCATTCTCCATGATTACAAATGCACTACTGTTTAAGAAGGTGACAAAGGATAACTCAAGAAAGCTTGGTGTCAATAGTGGGAAACTGATGGAAGCCATAATATGGGATAAATATGCACAACAAAAAATAAATTAATACTGGACAGTCAACATGGTTTTGTCAAGGCCAGGTCATGTCTGACAAACTTGTTATTTGACAAGGTAACGCAGGCAGTGGATGAGGGTAGGGCTGTCAATGTTATATGTTGGCACTTTCAGAAAGCATTTGATACAGTGCCACATGGCAGGTTGGTTCACAACTTTGAAAAGTTTGGTATTGAAGGATACTTGCCAGCAAAGATTATAAATTGGCTAAAAGATAGGAAGCAGTGGGTAGGCATAGATGGTCACTTCTCAGATTGGAGACAACATTTGGAGAATTTCACCTGTACCTCCTCTGCTCTGGTCTATTGCATACACAGCAACTAATGTGGCCTATCTACATCGGAGAAACCGAACACAGGTTGGTGACTGCTTTGCGGAACAACTCTGGTCCTTGACCTTGAACTTCCTGGAGTGGGTCATTTTAACACAGTGTCCTGCTCACATGCCTACATGTAGCTACCTGATGAAGGAGTAGGGTTCTGAAAGCTTCTACTTCCAAATAAACCTGTTGGACAATAATCTGGCGCTGTGTGATTTTTAACTTTGTCCATCCCAGTCCAACACTGGCACCTCCACATCTTCAGACTAGGCACTTTACAACCTTCTGGACTTAATATTGAGTTCAACACTTTCAGATTGTGAACTCACTCCCATTTCTCCCCTTTATCTTAGCTTTACCTATTGTATTCTCTGTTACCATGTCCTCTTTCCCCTCTCCCCAACTCAGTGGGACTGTCTGTTCTTTCCATTCTGGTAGTTAGACACACCATTGTTCTGCCATTCTCACATTCTGATCACTTAATTTGACCTATTAGCTCCCTCCCACCCATTCTCCCCCTCCCCCAGCCCCTGCACCCATTGTATAAATTGAACATAGAAAGGTACAGCACAGAACATGGTGGCTCAGTGGTTAGCACTGCTGCCTCACAGCGCCAGGGACCCAGGATCGATTCCTGCCTCAGAATGCTCCCTCCAGTCCAGGCAGCATCCCGGTCAACCTTCCTTGCACCCTCTCCAAAGCCTCTGTATCTTTCCTGTAGTAGGGTGACCAGAACTGGGCACAATATTCCAAGTGTGGTCTCACCAGGGACTTGTAGAGCTGTAGCAAAACCTCATGGCTCTTAAACTCGATCCCCTGTTAATGAAAGCCAAAACACCATATACTTTCTTAACAACCTTATCCACTTGGGTGGCAACTTTGAGGGATCAATGTACTTGCACACCCAGATCCCTCTGTTCCTCCACACTGCCAAGAATCCTGTCTTTAATCCTATATTCAGCATTTGAGTTTGACCTTCAAAAATGCATCACTTTGTATTTATCCAAGTTGAAGTCCATCTGCCATTTCTCAGCCCAGCTCTGCATCCTGTCTGTGTCACACTGCAGCCTGAAATAGCCCTTGATACTATCAACGGCACCTACAACCTTTGTGTCATTACAAATTTACTAACCCACCCCTCAACCTCCTCATCCAAGTCATTTATAAAAACTCCAAAGAGCAGAGGCCCAAGAACAGAGCTCTGCGGGACCCCACTCAACACTGACCTCCAGGTAGAATACTTTCCATCTACAACCACTCTCTGCCTTCTGTCAGCCAGCCAATTCTGAATCCTGATAGCCAAATCTCCCTGTATCCCGTACCTCCTCATTTTATGAATGTGCCTACCATGGGGAATCTTATCAAATGCCTTGCTGAAGTCTATATACACCATGTCCACTGCTCAACTTTCGTCGACCTGTCTTGTCACCTCCTCAAAGAACTCAATAAGGTTCGTGAGGCATGACCTGCCTCTCACAAAGCCATGCTGACTGCCTTTAATCATGCTATGATTTGCCAAATAGTCATTAATCCTATCCCTCAGAATTCTTTCCAAAACTTTGCTGACCACAGACGTAAGACTCACTGGTCTGTAATTACCAGGGATTTTACTACTCCCCTTCTTGAAAAGTGGAACAATATTTACCTCCTTCCAATCCTCCGGTACAACTCACGTGGACAGTGAGGAGGCAAAGATCTTCGGCAGCGGCTTTGCAACCTCCTTTCTCACTTCCTGGAGCAGCCGAGGATAAATCTGGTCTGGCTCTGGTAGACTTATCAATCTTAATGTTTACCAAAGTTTCCAGCACATCAAGTTCATCAATTTTGAGCTGTTCAAGCCTGTATCCCAGCTCCTCAAAGTTCTCTTCACAGCAAGGTTCCTTACCTTAGTGAAAACTGAAGCAAAAAAACTCATTTAGGGCTTCCCCATCTGCTCAGACACCACACATAAGTTCCCTACGCTATCCCCGATCATCCCTAGCTTCTCAGTGATCATTCTCTCCCCCTCCAGACTTCACATTAGCTCTGATGAAGAGTCATCAAGACTCGAAACATTAGCTTGCTCTCTCTCCATGTCCCACTGCCTGACCCGCTGTGATTTCCGCCTTTTTTTTCATACAGATTCCTGTATCTGCAGTAATTTGCTCCTACTTTAGGTTAATTCTGTCAGTTTGACTGTTAGGATCTTGGAGATGCTATTAAAACTATCACAGATCAGAACTCATGGTGTTAGGGGCAAGATACTGACATGGATAGAGGATTGGCTGACTGGCAGAAGGCAGTGGCTATGGAATTCTGTAGCAGTCTGTGTTACATTCATGTCATACATTAATCATTAGAAAGAAGGAACTGAGGGCATTGCTGCTAAATTTGCAGATGTGCAGATTGGTGGAGGGGCAGGTCCTGTTAAGGAGGTAGGGAGGCTGCCAAAAGACTTGGTCAGATGAGGAGAGTGGGCAGATGTAATGAATTGTGGGAAAGTATGCGGTTGTGCGCATTTTCTAATTGGGGGAAAGCTACAGAAATCTGAAACACAAAGGGATATAAGAGTCCTTATTCGAGATTCTCTTAAAGTTAATATGCAGGGACAGTTGGCGGTTAGGAAGGCAAATGCAATGTGAGCATTTATTTTGAGGGGCCTAGATATAACAGCAAGGTTATATTGTTGAGACTGTATAAGGTCTAGTCAGACCACGTTTGGAATATTGTAAGCTGATTTGGGCCCTGTACTGATGGAAGAATATACTGGCCTTGAATGGGATCCAGAATAGGTTTACAAGAATGATCCTTGGGGTGAGGAGCTTGTCATATGAGGAATAGTTGAGGTTCTGTACTCAGTGGAGTTTAGAAGGATATGGGGACAATCTGATTGAAATTTATAGAATACTGAGAGGCCTGGATAAAGTGGAAATGGAGTAGATATTTTCTATAGTTGGAGAGACTAGGACCCGAGGACACAGACTCATGGTGAAGGGACAAACCTTTAGAACAGAGATGAGGAGAAATTTCTTCAGTCAGAGGATTGTGAATCTGTGGAACTCATTGCTCCAGAAGGCTATGGAGTCCAAGTCATTGAGTGTATTTAAGACAGAAATAGATAGCTCCTTGATAGATTAGATTTGGGCTGCACGTGGCAAAGTGGTTAGCATTGCTGCCTCGCAGCGCCAGATACCCGGGTTCAATTCCCGCCTCAAGCGACTGACTGTGTGGAGTTTGCACATTCTCCCCGTGTCTGCATGGGTTTCCTCCAAGTGCTCCAATTTCCTCCCACAGTCCAAAAATGTGCAGGTTAGGTGAATTGGCCATGCTAAATTGCCCGTCGTGTTAGGTGAAGGGGTAAATGTAGGGAAATGGGTCTGGGTGGGTTGTGCTTCGGGGGGTTGGTGTGGACTTGTTGGGCCGAAGGGCCTGTTTTCACACTGTAAGTAACCTAATTAGATTAGATCAAGCTTTGCGAGGAATAGGCAGGAAAATTGGTTTGATAAACATATCATCCATGATCGGAAGACAGAGCAGACTTGCTGGGCTGAATGGCTTAATTCTCCTCCTATGTCTTATGATCTTATTAATGGTTCATGTCACATTACAGGTGATCACCATTGCTCTACACACACACACACACACACACACAGATATTCTTACACACACACACATTCTCACATACGCACGGACACAGGTACACACAGACGAGCACACAGACACCCACACACCCTTATAGACACACACACTCCCACACTCACACATGCACCCTCTCACGCACCCCCTCTCAGACTTGAGACACTCTGCACTCACTACACACGCACACACACACACATTCTCACACTCACAACCCCCACCCCAGACAGAGACACACACACACAAAGACCCACATGCACACATATATTTTGTGGGGTGAATTTGTACTTGCAGAGTTACATTGTACTTTGCTCAAAAACTGCATGCATTCATGTAGAACTCTGAGCTAAAAAACTGCATGAATTTATGTAAAACTCCGCTATCTTATTTTTTAGATTAGAATCAATCTAAACATCGTGGCATAGACAGAGAACACAGGGGGCTAACACCTTCAACATATTGTCTAGCTATCACCAACTGTTACAGCTAACCCGAGAATGCAACTTTAAAAAAAGGTTTTGTGGTTTACACATGAAAGAAGTGAAACTATCACTGTATTCTAACAGATGAAAGGCTTAACAGACAATCAATTTTTCAATGTATAATTTCAGTTACATCACACTGTAAATTTTTGCTATAAATTCTGTGTAACGATCGAGCCCTCCACAATCACCTGATGAAGGAGCGTCGCTCCGAAAGCTAGTGCTTCCAATTAAACCTGTTGGACTTAACCTGGTTGGACTATAACCTATCAAGTTGTGTGATTTTTAACTTTGTACACCCCAGTCCAACACCGGCATCGCCAAATCATCGATCTTAATATTGGCCAACATAGAATGTTTGCGACCTCAAAGATGATTGATAACCCTGTCTCAATGTTTGCATGAATATTATTATTTTATTGACTTTAGACGATATGTCTACTACTAAATGTATGATTTTTTTGTTAGGAATACTTTATTTTGGTATGTACATTTCGTTTTAATTACCAATAGGTGAATGAACCAAACTTCAAAAATAAACTGTATCTTTGTTGCCAATTTTTAATTTAGAAATTTAAATGTTCTCAACGTAAGTTGGAAATATATCACAAGGGTTAGATGTAATAATGATGAAGCATACATACTGACTAAAGTGTTTGGGCATTATGATCTGGTTACAGACTAAATATCTTGTTTAGCCAATAGAACTACAAAAGATTTCACTTTTTAAAAATATAAAACATAAATTTATCTGTGTATAAAATTCTTAAATAAAACAAATACCATTAACTTAGAGTTTATAACAATGTATAAATATAAAAATTAATCAAATTTAATTTTTACTTCTTTCATAAAGTTTTGTATAAAGTGCATTAATCTGAAAATAGTTAATTCCTTTCAGGAATAACCATAAGTATGTTAGAGTAGAATTTTCATTAGCTCCAGCTATTCTTAGAGGTAAACATTCTGTCTGGATGTATCACTACCTGGGATGGTAACTGTACCATTCAAGATTGGAGACGGTTACAGAGAGAGGTGAACTCGGCCCAGACAATCACAAAGGCCAACCTCCCATCTATAGAATCCATCTCCCAGGCCCACTGTCAAGGAAAGGCCGCCAGCATTCTCAAAGATCCATCCCACCCTGGAAATGTTTTTCTACAACCTCTACCATCGGGGAGAAGGTACAGAAACCTGAACACACGCACCAGCCGGTTTCAAAACAGTTTCTACCCTACTGTTGTTAGAATACTGAATGGACTCACAAACTCTTAACATTCGCCTGTACCTGTTTTTGTTTTTGCTGCTGTTTCCCTATTATTTACTATCTATGCTACTTAACTCTGTGATCTGCCTGTATTGCTCACAATACAAAGCTTTTCACTGTGCTTCAGTACACGTGACAATAAATTCAATTCAATTCACTTTACATCCATTGTTTTCTGACTGCCCCTTATTGTGATTACTTTTCCGATAGTTTTGAGCTATTCTGTTGGCTGTTTTCTTTCGCAAAAGGTTATGTAGGGACCACTGCAGACCTTTCCTTCATTTCAAGCTAGGCATGCTTCCAGCTTCTGTTCCCCCACAAAATTCAAACTGGATTAAGCCTTGTCTGCATTTTATGTGTGAATCGTAACATTAGGTTTTTGCGGTGTGCTGGCCTGAGTAACTATCACTTACTTTGGCTATCATTTATCAGTGAGCTGTAAACACTGGAAGAGGCAACATGGGTATCTCAACCACATCTCAAGCCAACTGACATGATTCCTGATACTTCAACAATATTCCACCTGTGATCACTGTACTTCTTGCAGTTAGAGCTGACCAGAAAAATGTTTTGTTTTTGAAATTAGAAGTAAACTAGTTTAAAAGTATTCCAGTGTGCCATACAATATTGTAAAGCTCATTTACTTAATCAGATCATAGAAATTGTAAATGAGAGATAAAAAATCTAATGGTTAATTTGTGGGCATTCCAGAACAGGTTACATCGTCATGGAGATAACTGAAATCTGGGCAAGTTCTTTGGTTTCAGTTAATTGTAGTATTTGCCAAACAGAATTAGTTTCAATTTGGACCTGCAGCTGTGGTTTATAAGATCATAAGTAATCAGAACAGCAGCAGACCATTCAGCCCATCATGCCTGCTCCACCATTCGTGATTGTTCAGATAATCCTAAACTCCACTTTCCTGCTTTTTCCCCATTACCCTTGATTCTCTTACTAAGTAATAATCTGTGTACACAATGAGCCAGCCTCAGCAGCCCTCTGTGGTAAAAAAAAATCCACAGATTCAATCTTCTTTGAGAGAAGAAATGAGGAGGAATTTCTTCACATTTAATTTTCTTTCATGTAACTTGCTTTGAAACGTTTGAAAAGAATAAAAATGAAAAATGACACAATGAAACGTATACAGCTCTATGTTTACATTTAGAATGCATTGATAAACTTTCATTTCAATGAAATGGTAACAACTTGTGGAAGTTGTGATATAGAATGATTATTTGTAGATTAACTTAAACATATGTAAGACAACATATTTAATCAGATCCAGGTCATGAATGAAGTTTCTTTAAAAGCTGAAATATTCTGTCTTATTCAATAAAACAAAAGAGAAAGTAATAAAACAGTACAATTTTGTTTGAAGTTATATTCCAGTTGGAAGCATATTGTACATAAGTACAGCCACATTCAGCAATGATTTCTTTTGTGATGGTCTGTTCTATCTTTTTGTTGTATGCGATTAGATACAAAGTTTTAAATTATAGCAAACACAACTAGCACAAAAGATCTATAAAACACTTGAGTTTCTCTTCCAGTGTATGCGCTACTGCAATGTGACAGAATGTTTGTTTTCATTATTTCAAAATGTCATGTACAAGGAACTTTACAATATCATAAAAATAAAATGATCGTTATTGTTGCCTGACCACCCATTTGTCAAATCCATCTTTCTTCTGATTACCAGGTGCGCCCAATTGTTTAAAATTCCCTTCGAGAACTGTTTTGTGATTTTACTGAACAAAAGTCTTCAACAAAATTGCAGTACTTATTTTTAAAATAAAATGTAATAACCTACATTTTGAAAGCAGCATGTGAACATTGTGATTTTTAAAAAACTCTTGCAAGTTGGTTGTTCATCACCACTTCAATGTTTTTTGATCAGGTTAAATGCTCTAGGGCACATAACTCTCAATCATACATGCTGAGTTGGATATCTAGGTGAGGTGACTTCGGTCCTGCCTCTATTGATTGAATGAGCTGTGTTACTTTCTGTGTTCTTCAACAACTGAACTTGCCCATTATCTGAGTAAAAATGCATACTTGCACTGAAAACTCAAGCCCTACTTGGGAGTTAAGTATTCCCTCCTTAAAACTACAGCTAACAGTCATGTGCTGTGCAATGCATTTTTTTTTGAAGCTGTCTCCAGGGCACTTTCAGCAATCTGCTGCACAGTGATAGACTACTGACTTTCACAGTGAAAGTCTTTTTCCTAGGATGATGATGTCAGCTTGTACGAGGGGGCATGGCTACAAATTGAGGGGTGACAGATTTAAGACAGATGTCAGAGGCAGGTTCTTTACTCAGAAAGTGACAAGGGTGTGGAATGTCCAACCTGCCAACATAGTTAACTCAGCCACATTAGGGAGATTTAAACAATCCTTGGACAAACACATGGGTGATGATGGGATAGTGTAGGGGGAGAGAAGCTGAGAATAGTTCACAGGTTGACGCAACATTGAGGATCGAAGGGCCTGTTCTATATTAAAATTAAAAATGCAGCAATTAACACAAACAGCAAAGCACAAAGAAAATTTACAGCCCAGAAACAGGCCCTTCAGCCCTCCAAGCCTGAGCTGATCCAAATCCACTGTCTAAATCTATTGCCCAATTCCTAAGCATCTGTATCCCTCTGCCACCCCCACTCATGCATCTGTCCAGATGCATCTTAAATGAATCCACCGTGCCTGCCTTTACTACCTCTGCTGGCAATGCGTTCCAGGCACCTACCACCCTCTGTGTAAAGTACTTTCCACATGTATCCCCCTTAAACTTTTCACCTCTCACCTTGAATATGTGACCTCTCCTTATTGAATCCCTCACACTGGGAAAAAACTTACCTCTATCTACCCTGTCTACCCGGATGATTGGAAGATGGCTGTTGTAACCCCCTTGTTCAAGAAAGGATCAAGACAAAAGATGGAAAATTATAGGCCAATTAACCTAACCTTGGTTGTTGGTAAAATTCTAGAATCCATCATTAAGGATGAGGTTTCTAAATTCTTGGAAGAGCAGACTCTGATTAGAACAAGTCAACATGGATTTAGTAAGGAGAGGTCATGCCTGACAAACCTGTTGAAATTCTTTGAAGAGGTGACAAGTAGGTTAGACCAGGGAAACCCAGTGGATGTGGTCTATCTAGACTTTCAAAAGGCCTTTGATAAGGTGCCACAAGGGAGGCTGCTGAGCAAGGTGAGGGCCCATGGTGTTCGAGGTGAGCTGCTGGGATGGATTGAGGATTGGCTGTCTAACAGAAGGCAGAGAGTTGGGATAAAAGGTTCTTTTCCAGAATGGCAGCCGGTGACAAGCGGTGTCCCGCAGGGTTCAGTGTTGGGGCCACAGCTATTCTCATTATATATAAATGATTTGGATGAGGGGACTGGGGGCATTCTAGCGAAGTTTGCAGATGATACGAAGTTAGGTGGACAGGCAGGTAGTACTGAGGAAGTGGGGAGGCTACAGAAGGATCTAGGCAGTTTGGGAGAGTGGTCCAGGAAATGGCTGATGGAATTTAACGTGAGCAAGTGCAAGGTCTTGCACTTTGGCAAAAAGAATAAAAGCATAGACTACTTTCTAAATGGTGAGAAAATTAGTAAAGCCAAAGTACAAAGGGATCTGGGAATGCTAGTCGAGGATTCTCTAAAGGTAAACATGCAGGTTGAGTCCGTGGTTAAGAAAGCGAATGCAATGTTGTCTCTTATCTCAAGAGGGTTGGAATATAAAAGCAGAGATATGCTACTGAGACTGTATAAAGCTCTGGTTAGGCCCCATTTGGAGTACTGTGTCCAGTTTTGGTCCCCACACCTCAGGAAGGACATACTGGCACTGGAACGTGTCCAGCGGAGATTCACACGGATGATCCCTGGAATGGTAGGTCTATCATATGAGGAACGGCTGAGGATCCTGGGATTGTATTCATTGGAGTTTAGAAGATTAAGGGGAGACTTAATAGAGACGTACAAGATAATACATGGCTTGGAAAGGGTGGACGTTAGGAAATTGTTTCCATTAGGCGAGGAGACTAGGACCTGTGGACACAGCCTTAGAATTAGAGGGGGTAAATTCAGAACAGAAATGCGGAGACATTTCTTCAGCCAGAGAATGGTGGGCCTGTGGAATTCATTGCCACGGAGTGCAGTGGAGGCCGGGACGCTAAATGTCTTCAAGGCAGAGATTGATAGATTCTTGTTGTCTTGAGGAATTAAGGGCTACGGGGAGAATGCTGGTAAGTGGAGTTGAAGTGCCCATCAGCCATGATTGAATGGCGGAGTGGACTCGATGGGCCGAATGGCCTTACTTCCACTCCTATGTCTTATGGTCTTATGGTCTATATCCTTCATGATTTTGTAAACCTCAATCAGGTCCTCCCTCAATCCCTTTTTTCCCAATGAAAACAATCCTAATCTACTCAACCTCTCTTCATAGCTAGCACCTTCCAAACCAGGCAACATCCTCGTAAACCTTCTCTGCACCCTCTCCAAAGCATCCACATCCTCTTGGTAATGTGGCGACCAGAACTGCACACAGTATTCTAAATGCGACTGAACCAATGTCTTGTACAATTTTAACATGACCTGCCAGCTCTTATACTCAATACCCTGTCTGATGAAGGCAAGCATACCATATGCCTTCTTGCCCACTCTATCCACCTGTGCAGCCACCTTAAGGGTAGGATGGGCCTGAACTCTCAGATCTCTCTGCTCATCAACTTTTCCCAAGGCTCTTCCATTTACAGTATAGTTTGCTCTAGAATTAGACTTCCCAAAATGCATCACCTCACATTTGCCTGGATTGAACTCCATCTGCGACTTCTCTGCCCAACTCTCCAGTCTATCTATATCCTCCTGTATTCTCTGACAGTCCCTTATGCTTTCTGCTACTCCACCAATATTCATGTCATCTGCAAACTTTCTGATCATACCAATAATGCCCTCTTCCAGATCATTTATGTATATCACAAACAACAGTGGCCCCAACACTGACCCCTGTGGCACACCACTGCTCACCTTTCTCCATTTCAAGAAACTCCCTTCAACTACTACTCTCTGTCTCCTGTTGCTCAACCAGTCCTTTATCCACCTGCTAGAACACCCTGCACACCATGTGACTTCACTTTCTTCATTAGGTTATCATGGGGAACCTTATCAAACGCCTTATCTAAAGTCCATGTATATGACATCTACAGACCTTCCTTCATCTATCAACTTGGTCAATTCCTCGAAGTACTCTATTAAGTTTGTAAGGCACGATCTACCCCACACAAAACCATGTTGCCTATCACTGATAAGCCTATTGTCTTCCAAATATAGAAGTTTCTATCCCTCAGCACCTTCTCCAGCAACATTCCCACCACTGATGTCAGGCTCACTGGTCAGTAGTTACCTACTAACTGTCTTGCACAAGGGAACAACATGAGCAACCCTCCAGTCCTTCGGCACCTCATTTGTGTTTAAGAATGCTACTAAGAAATCTGTCAGGGCCCCAGCTATTTCCTCTCTTGCCTCCATCAGCAACCTGGGATAGATCCCATCTGGTCCTAGGGATTTGTCCACCTTAATATCCTTTAGCCTACCCAACACATCCTCCCTCCTTATGTCAATGTGATCCAGAGTAAACAAACGTCTATCTCTAATCTCAACATTCATCATGCCCCTCTCCTCAGTGAGCACTGATGCAAAGTAATCATTGAGAATCTCATCCATTTTCTCAGGTTTGACACACAGCCTTCCTTCCTTATCCTTTAGTGGACCAACCCTTTCTCTAGTTACCTTTTTGCTTGTTACATAAGAATAAAAGGCCTTTTGATACTCCTTAATTCTGCTTGCTGAAGTTATTTCATGATCCCTTTTAGCCCACTTGATTCCTCATTTAAGGTTGGTCCTACTCTCCCGATATTTTTCCGAGGGTTGTTCTGTTCTTAGCTGCCTGGAACTTATGTATGCTTTCCTTTTCCTCTTGGCTAGTCGCACGATTTCTCCTGTCACCCACAGTTCACAAATCTTGTCTTTCCTGTTCTTTGTTTTCAAAGGGACATGCCTATCCTGCACTATCTTTGAAAGCCTCCCACACATTAAATGTGGACTTCCTTTTAAATAGCTGCTCCTAATCCACATTTCCCTGTTCCGGCCGAATTTTGATATAATTGGCCTTGGTGCAGTTTAGTACTCTTCCGTCAGGACCACTCACCTTTGTCCAGGAGTATTCTAAAAGTGACTTAATATTTCAGTTGTATGTAAGAACATAAGAAATAAGAGCAGGGGTAAGCCATTTAGACCTGTGAGCCACACCAGCTCAGCTTTACTTTTCTGTCACTGCTCCTGTATTCCTTCATTTCCTTCATGCCTGAACCTCCACCAATCCTGAATACTGTATATCCTCAAAGCTGGAGCAGCCATACCCTCTTTAGTGAGCTATATGGATTCAGAACTCTGAGCAAATAAATTTTTCCTATCTGGTGCTAGTTGTAGTTTGATATATTACATCATACAACATGAGAAAGGTCATATGGTATTTGTCAATCTTACTCCATTTTGTGTATTTATTAGTGTATGTAAATGTGTTATGCTCTAAAGTGACGGCATTACAATCAGAAAGACCTAGGGATATGCATGCATTTCCTGGTATAGATTTTTGCAGCATACAATAGTTGCATTTGCCAACAGCATTTAAAATTAATGCCCTCCCTGGCAAGGTGGGGAAATCACTATGATGCTGTTTAACAGGGTGCTGTTTAACAAACAGGGATAACATTGTTGACTAGACCCATCATTCAGGTCCCATTTTTTATGGACTATTAGGACTTCAAACTCATTATGAGGCAATCAACTTATTTCATACCTTTCTAAGAGAAAGTGAGGACTACAGATGCTGGAGAGTCGGAGTCTGAAAGTGTGGCACTGAAAAAAGCACAGCAGGTCAGATAGCATCTGAGGAGCAGGAGAGTTGATGTTTTGGGCATAAGCCCTTCATCAGGAATGATATGGGGCTTATGCCTGAAACGTTGACTCTCCTCCTCGGATGTTGCCTGACCTGCTGTGCTTTTTCCAGCGCCACATTCATTCCTTGCTAAGCAGAATATAACAGTTAACACCTAAACCCCCAAGGCTGTCCTCCATTGGATCATGCTGTACCTGTGCAGGCCTCAGATCTTGGTGCGCATCCCTATATTGATGTCGATCATGACACTAACTGCCAACCAAGAATGTACAGTGGATTGGGACACAGAACACAAAACATTATTCACTAAAATCAAGAAACTAATGCTGAATAAGCAGCCAGTGTTGAAATTCAATGACAGAAATGTGGAGGCTGTTTAAGGAGCACTTGTTGCGAGTGTTGGATAATTTTGTCCCATGGAGACAGGCAAGGAATGATAAGGTGAAGGATCCTTGGATGACAAGAGAAGAGGAACTTCTTGTCAAGAGGAAGAAGGAAGCTTACTTAAAGTTGATGAAGCTGAAAATGTGTTACTGGAAAAACGCAGCAGGTCAGGCAGCATTAAAGGAGCAGCAGCACCTTGTCTCAGTCCCAACCCTCGAACTCAGCACCACCTTCCGAACCTGCAATCTTCTTCCTGACCTCTCCACCCCCACTCCCACCCCCACTCCAGCCTATCGCCCACACCTTAACCTCCTTCCACCTATCGCATTTCCAACACCCCTCTCCCAAGTCCCTCCTCCCTACATTTTATCTTAGCCTGCTTGGCACACTCTCCTCATTCCTGAAGAAGAGTTTATGCCCGAAATGTCGATTCTCCTGCTCCTTGGATGCTGCCTGACCTGCTGCGCTTTTCCAGCAACAAATTTTCAGCTCTGATCTCCAGCATCTGCAGTCCTCACTTTCTCCTTAAGGTTGAGGAAGCGATGAACTGGCACTGCTTTATAGGATTACAGGGTAGCTAGGAAAGAAGTCAATAAGGGACTGAGGAGGGGTCACAACAGTTGCAGGGGTTGGTGGACCAGGATGTCTTCAGGGAACTGGTTCCTGAGGAAGGCTGACAAGGGAGGGGTGGGGATAGGAGTATGTGTCTGGTGGTTGCATGTCACTGGAAATGGTGGCTAATGATCCTCGGGATGTGGGTGCTGGTGGGATGGCAGATGATGACAAGGGGAAGCCTTGTCAAAGAAGAGAAGGGTGAGAGCAGAAATGCAGTAGATGTGTCAGACCCAGCTGAGGGCCCTGTTAACGTCAGTGTTGGGGATCCTTGGTTGAGGAAGAAGGTGGACATTTCAGAGGCTCCCTTGTCAAAGTTGGCATCATCAGATCTGATGCGGCAGAGACTGAGGAATTGGGTGAATCGAATGCAGTCTTTACAGGACGTAGGGTGTGAGGATGTATAGTCTAGGTAACTGGCAGTTGGTAGGTTTGTATTGGATATAGGTGGCCAACTTATTCCCAGAAAAGGAAACAGAGATGTTTAGAAAGGGAAGGGAGGAGTCAGAGATGGACCAAGTGAGAGTGAAGGCAAGGTGGAAATTGAAAGCAAAACTGATAAACTTTACCTATTTTGGATCGGAGAAGGAAGCAGCATCAATGATGTCATTGATATCCCGCAGAAAGAGTTGTGGGTGGAGGCCAGAACAGGACTAGAACAGAGAATGTTCCACATAGCCCACAAAGTGACAGACATAACTGGGGCTTAGGCGGGTACCCATAGCTGCACCTTTGACCTGAAGAAAGTGGGAGGAGTTGAAAGAGAAGATGTTCCAAGTGAGGATGAGCTTGGCCAGGCGGAGGGTGGTGGTGGTGGATGGGGACGGTTTAGGCAGTAGTTCCACAATGATGTGGAGAGTCCTGAGACCATCCTGATGGAAGATGGACGTGTAAAGGAATTGCATGTCCATGGTAAAGAGGAGGTGGCTGGAGCCGGCAAACCAGAAATTCTGAAAGTGACATAAAGCATCAGAGGAATTGAGGATGTAAATGGGAAGGTACTGAACAAGGGAAGAAAAACAACTGAGTTCTGTGGGGCAGGAGCAGGCAGGAACAATGGGTCTGCCCGAGGAGTCGTATTTGTGGATGTTGGGAAAAAGGTAACTGTGAGCTGTGCAGGGTTAGGGGCCTATCAGCTTGGAGGCACTGGAGGGGTGGGGGGAGGTTGTGGAGGCACTGGAGGGGTGGGGGGAGATTGTGGAGGCATTAGTTGGGGTGGGTAACTTGGGAGAGATCATCAAATGATATGAGGTTAGTGAGTGTAGTAGAGTCAATGGCCTGGAGTTCCAAGGTCAGGTCATGGTTCAAGGGAAGGTAGAAGGAGGTATCTGAGAGCTGGTGTCTGTTATGTAAGAGGTCAGTCTGCCAGATAACAAGAGCACAACCCTTGTCAGCAGGCTTAATTACAAAGTCAGGATTGGATCTGAAAACATAGAGTGTAGTCAGTTCAGAAGGAGATAGGTTGGATTGGGTGAATGGGGGAGGGCAGAGAAATTGATGAGATCTATGTGAGAATGATAGTTCTCAATGAGCAAGTCAAGCACAGATAAAAAGCCATAGGAAAAGGGTTGAGGTGGAGGGATAATATTGGAAGTGAGTGAAGGGGTCTGTGGGATGGGGAGAGGACTCTTACCAAAAGAAATAGACACGGAAGCAAAGGCGACCAAAGAAGAATTCAGTTTTACGTTGTGCCTGAAATTTGTGAAGATGGGAATAGAGGGGATAATACAGGAACAGGCCCTTTGGCCCACCAAGACTGTGCTAACACGCGATGCCTTTTTAAACTAAACACCATTTGTCACTTCATGGTTCGTATCCCTTTACTCACTTTCTATTCCTGGCTGAAGGGCCTGTCTCTGTGCTGTAAGACTCTAGGACACTTTGACTCTAGAAAATGGCTGCCTGAGTGAGCTCCTAATTAAACATTGGACTTTTTTTCAGATTAAGGGGAGACTTAATAGAAACTTACAAGATAATACGTGGCTTGGACGCTAGGAAATTGTTTCTGTTAGGCGAGGAGACTAGGACCCGTGGACACAGCCTTAGAATTAGAGGGGGTAAATTCAGAACAGAAATACGGAGACATTTCTTCAGCCAGTGAGTGGTGGGCCTGTGGAATTCATTGCCGCAGAGTGCAGTGGAGGCCGGGACACTGAATGTCTTCAAGGCAGAGATTGATAGATTCTTGATGTCACGAGGAATTAAGGGCTATTGGGAGAATGCGGGTAAGTGGAGTTGAAATGCCCATCAACCATGATTGAATGGCAGAGTGGACTCAATGGGCCAAAAGGCCTTACTTCCACTCCTATGTCTTATGGTCTTATGGACTATCAAAGGGCCAAGGCCATCTTGCATGTTGACCAAGAAGCAATTCCGCAATTCTACAAGGTCTGCCCAGTGCCATTTGCCTTCTATGCAAAAGTAGAGGCTGAAATCAGGAGGCTGCAAAGTGAAGGAATCAGCAAACCAGTCCAGTTTGCACCAGGTGTACTGATTGTGAAGCCCGACAGGTCAGAAATTATGTCTCAACAATTAAGTGTCAACTTAATTCATTTTAGTTAGTGTCCTTTAAAGAAGAAAACCGCCATCCTTACCTGGTCTGGCCTACATGTGACTCCAGACCCACAGCAATGTGGTTAACTCTTAAATGCCCCTGGTGCAAATTAGGACTGGGCAATAAATGCTGCCTAGCCAGTGATGTGTTCATCCCAGGAATGAATAAACAAAAACATGACTGAATTTGCATATTATCACAATTATAACAACTTGCAGACAGTTAGTGTTCCCAAAAGACTCAAATTTACAGCACTGGGATGTGGAAAATAATTTATCAAGAAATGCAATCCTGACGTTTCTGTAAGTGGAGCATTTGGTAAATGTTAACAATAAACACTGAGGAAATGAAGGGAGAGCATATCTCCAGCATCTGCAGACCTTATTTTTACCTGAAACAAATTGGTGTCTAATAAGTAATACAAGAAAGAACATCAAACATGAGCCAGCTTGAGCCTACTCTGCCATTCAAAACACTCTGAGCTGAGCTACTGCTTTAACTCCCATTTTGCCATGTGTGCCTTACCTTCCTGATATACAAGTCTGTCTGTCTGAGCCTAAAAATATACATGGACATTGACAGTCCTTTGAGTGAAAACTTTATCCTCATCGCCATCCTAAATGCTCGGCCATTATTGAGACTCTGTCCCCATGTTCTAAACTCCCCAGCCATGTCAAACAATAACTTGATGTTTTCTCCCTTCTTATTCTTCTGAACTCTAATCGATATAGGAAGATTTAGATAGTTTCCAATTTTGTTCAGCTAGAGGCCCAGCTATGACAATTTCTAGGACCTGTGTATATGTTTTTTCTAAGCTTTATTTGCACAAAAGAAACTTCAAATATTTATCATGATTTTGCTTAGTGTTGTCAAAATCTGTTAATTGGCAAGCATTTTATGTTAGAAGAAAGTAAGGTCTGCAGATGCTGGAGATCAGAGTTGAGAGTGTGGTGCTGAAAAAGAACAGCATGTCAGGCAGCATCAGAGACGCAGGAGAATCAATGTTTTGGACAAAAGTCCTTCATCAGGACACATTTTATGCTTGGGATTATGGAAAAATATTGTGAAAATAATTTACATCTAGAGTGTCTTTAATTCAGCATAACATCACAAGATCACGAATGCTATCAAAGGAAATACTCTAAAGCAAAAAAAGGCAATGGATTGGATGGCTATTAGCTTAGTTAAAGAGTGAAGAGATGAGGAGTGTCTTAAACAAGGTGAGAGGTGTTAAGAGGAGATGTTTTGGAAGTGAATTTTAGATAATTGGGCTTAGGCAGTTGACGGCATGGTCACTAATAATGGAACGATTGAAATAAATAGGTCTAAATTGGAGAAATGCAGATATCTAAAGGTTTTGTGATATTAGAAAGAATTAGAGATGTGGGGAAGCATCACTCTTGGAGTTAAACTACTTTTTGCAGCATAACAAAGAACTTTGTATCCTCAAGAAAGATTCATTAAACTACTATTTACAAATTGCAAAATTGAGAGACAATTTTTGTTTCCAAGATTGTAAAGATACCTTGAATGTACAGTTTATAATGGACACCTCGAACCTAGAAGTATAATGTACTGTACAAGCTAGTCAAAAGGGGTGGGGGAGTCCAGAACTAGAGGGCAATTGGCTTAGGGTGAGAGGGGAAAAATTTAAAAGGGACCTAAGGGGCAACTTTTTCATGCAGAGGGTGGTGCATGTTTGAAATGAGCTTTCAGAGGGAGTAGTAGAGGCTGGTACAATTACAAAATTTAAAAGGCATCTGTATGGGGATATGAATAGGAAATGTTTAGAGGAATATGAGCCAAGAGTTGGCAAATGGGACTAGATTAATTTAGGACATCTGGTTGGCATGGACAAGTTCTATGACTCTAAATCAACCTCTTGCTCCTTTTGTGGAGACACAGCTTTCTCCCACTCCTCCTTCAAATCTGTTTTCCTGGTGACTGGGCAAAGTTATCCAAGGAGATGGAGAACTCATTCTTTTTCAATTAAATTCAAGAATATTTGGAATAATCATTACTTGAGCGTTGGTAAGGTCTTGACAGGAAATCTCTGGATGTGTTTCCAAGGTTCTTTTCATGGATCTAGCAACAGTGATGTTAAATAATGAGTATTCTTTTGAATTCAAGGTTTGTGCGAAGATTTGTAGCTCGGGTGCTCGTTGTTGTGGTTCTGGTGCCGAGCTGGAAGATTTTGTTGCAAACGTTTCGTCCCCTGGCTAGGCGACATCATCAGTGCTCTGGAGCCTCCTGCGAAGTGCTTCTTTGATGTTTCTTCCGGTATTTATAGTGGTCTGTCCTTGCCGCTTCCGAGTGTCAGTTTCAGCTGTCCGCTGTAGTGGTTGGTATATTGGGTCCAGGTTGATGTGTTTGTTGATGGAGTTTGTGGATGAATGCCATGCTTCTAGGAATTCCCTGGCTGTTCTCTGTCTGGCTTGCTCTATGATAGTAGTGTTTTCCCAGTCGAATTCATGTTGCTTGTTGTCTGCGTGTGTGGTTACTAGGGATAGCTGGTCGTGTCGTTTCGTGGCTAGTTGATGTTCATGTTTGCGGATTGTTAGCTGTCTTCCTGTTTGTCCTATATAGTGTTTTGTGCAGTCCTTACATGGTATTTTGTAAACTACATTAGTTTTGCTCATGTTGGGTATCGGGTCCTTTGTTCTAGTGAGTTGTTGTCTGAGCGTGGCTGTTGGTTTGTGTGCCGTTATGAGTCCTAAAGGACGCAGTAGTCTGGCTGTCAGTTCCGAAACGCTCTGGATGTATGGTAGTGTGGCTAGTCCTTTGGGTTGTGGCATGTCCTCATTCCGTGGTCTGTCTCTTAGGCATTCATCCACAAACTCCATCAACAAACACATCGACCTGGACCCAATATACCAACCACTACAGCGGACAGCTGAAACTGACACCCGGAAGCGGCAAGGACAGACCACTATAAATACCGGAAGAAACATCAAAGAAGCGCTTCGCAGGAGGCTCCAGAGCACTGATGATGTCGCCTAGCCGGGGACGAAACGTTTGCAACAAAAACTTCCAGCTCGGCGAACAGAACCCCAACATTCTTTTGAATAATGATCTTTCATGAATATCCCTTTTAGTCATGTTCAATTCTGACTAGTTTTCTCATCAACCTGTTCAGTGATATTATAAGACATTTCTGGAGCAGATGGGGTCTGAACCCAAGTTCCTGTTTCAAGGGAAAGTGGCCCTAACTTTGGACCACAACTCAACTTTAACTTCAGCCCTTACTTCAAACACCTGGTTGCTGTTAGATGAGGGCATTAGCTAAAGTGCTCACCACCACTTCACACAATTTTAACTCACTAGCTTAAATAGAGGAGCTTAAGGAATGAGAGCGTGTATCTTAAGTGGTTATAAGCTGCATAACAAGACCATGGACAATCTTTCTAAGCACTGGCTTCACTTCTTTCATCAAGATGATGACATGTCCTCAATAGCAGTTAACTCAGTGCTTCAGCTTATTATCACATCCTGACCAACTCTTTAGCACTTAAATATTCATCAAAGATCACCCTCATAACATCTTGAAAGAAAATATCTGGGAGAAAATATTCTGTAGAAAGGAAGCTGAGTATTCAATGATAGCAATGACAATTTGTGATAAGACACTGTGGCACTGAAGTGCATCATTACAAGAAATGAAATAACAGTAAATCAGTGCAATGCTTAGGGGCAATAACAAACAGAATGAAAAAAAGTAAAGTAATATTAAGAAGACTGTCAGTCTCTGTCTTATGCCTCTGTGCAACATAATGGTTTTCCTTACCATAGGATGAAAGTATTTTGAAAGTCAGTGTGTTTACTTTGCATTGTGAGGCAAAAGCTTTATCCAAATCACAAAGCAATGGCTGTGGGGCAATTATCCCCTAATCAAGGCTCACTTGGTACCAAATGTGATTGCTAACCCATGACAAATAATCTGGGTTTAATGCATTAAACTGGGATCAATTATTATCCAATAAACTTTAGATGAAATAACATAGATCATATAACCTTCATCTTATGCACAGTGTAACCAAATTTGGTAGTGCAAAGAATGTTGTTTTAGTTTCTTCACAAAGTTAAACTGCATTCACCTATTTTCAAGAAATAGAATCACAGAATTGCTCCTTACAGAAGGCATTTGACCTATCATTTTCATGCCAATCCATGCAAAACCAACTCAGTTACTGACACTCATTTCTCGATTTCTCTTTCTCCTCAAATTATTATTAAATTCTCAATGAAAGCCATGATACACCATAAGACCATGAGACATAGGAGCAGAAATTAGGCCATTCAGCCCATCGAGTCTGCTCTGCCATTCAATTATGGCTGGTAAGTTTCTCAACCCCATTCTCCCACCTTCTCCCTGTAATCTCTGATTCCCTTAACAACCAAGAACCTATCTCTCTCCTAAATATACTCAATGAACTGGCCTCCACATCCTTCTGTGGCAATGAATTCCATAGATTCATCATTCTCTAGCTGAAGAAGTTTCTACTCATCTCTGCTCTAAAAGGCCTTCCTTTTTCTCTAAGGCCACACCCTCGGGTCCTGGTCTCTCCAACCAATGGAATCATCTTCCCAACATCCACTCTACCGAGGCATTTCAGTATACTATAAATTTCAGTGAGATCTCCCTCATCTTTCTAAATGCCATTGAGTATAGACCCAGAGTCCTCATACATTCCTCATAAGTTAACCCTTTCATTCCCCTGGGATTGTTTTTGGGATCTCCTCTGGATCTGCTCCAGGGCCAATAAATTCTTCCTGAGATTAGGCCAGTGTGGAAACAGGCCCTTCGGTCCAACAAGTCCACATCGACCCTCTGAAGAGCAATCCACCCAGACCCATTTCCTTACATTTACGCCTGACTAATACACCTAACTCTACGGGCAATTTAGCATGGCCAATTCACCTGACCTGCACATCTATGAACTGTGGGAGGAAACCGGAGCACCCAAAGGAAACCCACGCAGACACGGGGAGGATGTGCAAACTCCACACAGACAGTCACCCGAGGCTGGAATTGAACCTCACAATATTCTAAATGTGGTCTGACCAGAAACCTTCTAAATACACAGAAGTACATCCCTGCTTTTATATTCTAGCCCTCTTGAAATAAATGCTAACATTGTATTTTCCTTCCTAATTACTGACTCAATCTACAAGTTAAATTTCAGAGAATCTTGGTCTAGGGCTCCCAAGTCTCTGTACTGCAGATTTCTGAATTTTCACCTATTTAGAAAATAGTCTATGCTCTATTCTTCCAACTAAATAGTATGACTTCACCCTTTATCATGTTGTATTCCATTTACCACTTCTTTGCTCACTCTTCTAACCTGTCTATATTTTTCTGCAGCCTCCCAGCCTCCTCAATACTAACTGCCCATTCCCTATCTTTGTATCATCTAAAAATATAGCCAGAATGTCCTCAGTTCCTTCATCTAGATTGTTAATGTATGAAGTGATCGGTTTTGGTCCCAACACTGAGCCTTGTGGAACACCATTTGTCACCAACTTCCATCCATTCTGATCCCCACTCTCTGCTTTCTTCCAGACAGACAATCATTTATCCATGCTAGTACCTTGCCTCTAACACCATGGGTTCTTATCTTACTCAGCAGCCGCCTGTGCCATATCTTGTCAAAGGCCTTCTGGAAGTCCAGATAGATAACGTTCATTGGTTCTCCTTGGTTTAACCTGCTTGTTACTTCCTCAAAAGAATTCTAAGATTTGTCAGGCATGACCTCCCCTTGATGAAACCTTGCTGACTTAACCCTATTTTACCATACACAAATTATTCAGAAATCTCATCCTTCACAATGAATACCAAAATCTTACCAATGACCAAGTTCAGGCTAATTGGTCTGTAATTTTTCATCTTTTGCCTCGCTCCCTTCTTAAACAAGGGGTCACATTAATGATTATGCCGTTGTCTGAAACCGTCCCTGATTAGTGATTCCTGAAGGATCACTACTTGATTGCATCTATCTTCACGACATTCTCAGGCAATGCGTTCCAAATCCCATTTATTGGCACAAAAAACTTCTCCTTATATTGTGCTCAATTTATTTTCATCATCTTAAATCAGTGCTCTTTGGTTTTTGTCTCTTTCACCAATGGAAACAATTTTTACATATCTGCTCTGTCTAGTCGTGGAATGATTTTGAATACCTTTGTCAAAGCTCCTCTCAATCTTCTCTTCTGTAAAGAGGGAGCTCAGCTTCTCTAACCTGAGAGTGTGTCTGAGGTTCCTTTTCCATGGACCCATCTTTGGAAAGTTTTTTTTCTGCACCCTTTATAACGCTACCTAAAGTGTGAAATGAAGACCATGCTCCAACTGAGGCTGTATCAGAGTTTTATAAAGATTGATCATTACGTCTTTTTTTAGTTCTAACATTCTAGTTCAAAGCCTGGTTTCACTATATATAGTTCATATCATTCCCAAGCAGTCATGTCACCTTCAATACCCAGAATCATGGAACCCTACAGTGTGGAAACAGGCCATTCAGTCCATTGAATCCTCCGAAGAACATTCCACCCAGACCCACACCCCTGTAACCCTGCATTTCCTACGTTAACTCACCTAGCCTGCAAATCTCTGGACGATACAGGCATTTTAGCAAGGCCAATCCACCTAAACTGTGCATCTTAAAATTGTGTGAGGAAACCAGAGTAGAACCATTTAGACTGCAGAGAGAACTTGCAAATGTCACACAGATGGTCACCCAAGGCTAGAATCAAACCCAAGTCCCTGGTGCTGTGAGTCAGCAATGCTAACCATTGAATCACCATGCCACTGTACTTGAGCATGGATATTTTCTGATTCCTCTTTTGGATGTATTTTATATTATTTATCTTTATTTTATTTTGCCTGTCATAGAAACATAGAAAATATGAACAGGATAGGCCATTCAACTCTTTGAGCCTGATCTCTCATTTAATTTGATCATCGCTAATCATTCAACTCAATAGCCGGTTCTTGCTGTCTCCACATATCCTTTGATTCCTTTAGCCTTCGGAACTATATCTAAATTATCCTTGAAAAAATACAATGCTTTTGCCTCAATCACTTATTGTAGAAGAGAATTCCACAGGTCCACCATTCTCTGGGTGAAGAAATTTCTTTTCAACCCAGTTCTAAACAGCCTATGATTAAAGGTGACTCCTGGTTCTTGACTCCTAGGTCATCAGCAACATTCTTCCTGTATTTACAGTCTAGTTCTGTAAACATTTTATAGATTTCTGAGATTCCATCTCATTCTTCTAAACGCCTGTGAACATAGTCCTAACTGATTCAGTCTCTCTTCTTATTGTCAATGCTGCCATCCCAGGAATCAGTGTGGAAATCCTTTGCTGCACTCCCTCCACAACTGGAACATTCTTACAGAAGGAGGCCAAAACTGCACACAGCACTGTACGTGTGGTTCTTACCAAGGCCCTCCATAATTGCAGCATGGCGCACCGGTTTCTGCACTCGAATCCTCTTGTCGTGAAGGTCAACACACCGTTTTCCTTTCTCATCACTGCTGCATCTACATGTTTATTGACAGAGTCTGGTGTACATGGACACCCAAGTCTCAATGCCTGGCACATTCCCCTACCACTGCAGGAATTGCAAAACCTGTGCCCACACCTCCCCTCCCTCACCTCCATCCAAGACCATAAAGGAGCCTTCCACATCCATCAAAGTTTTACATGCACATCCACCAATATCATTTATTGTATCCATTGCTCCCGATGCGGTCTCCTCTACATTGGGGAGACTGGGCGCCTCCTAGCAGAGCGCTTTAGGGAACATCCCCGGGACACCCGCACCAATCAACCACACCGCCCTGCGGCCCAACATTTCAACTCCCCCTCCCACTCTGTCGAGAACATGGAGGTCCTGGGCCTCCTTCACTGCCGCACCCTCACCACCAGACGCCTGGAGGAAGAAAGCCTCATCTTCCGCCTCGGAACACTTCAACCTCAGGGCATCAATGTGGACTTCAACAGTTTCCTCATTTCCCCTTCCCCCACCTCACCCCAGTTCCAAACTTCCAGCTCAGCACTGTCCCCATGACCTGTCCTACCTGCCAATCTTCTTTTCCACCTATCCACTCCACCTTCCCCCCAACCTATCACCTTCATCCCCTCCCCCACTCACCCATTGTACTCTATGCTACTTTCTCCCCACCCCCACCCTCCTCTCACTTATCTCTCCACACTTCAGGCTCTCTGCCTGTATTCCTGATGAAGGGCTTTTGCCCGAAATGTCAATTTTCCTGCTCGTTGGATGCTGCCTGAACTGCTGTGCTCTTCCAGCACCACTCTAATCTAGACTCATTGCACTTCCTCATCTCTCAATGTATAACCTTGAAATAATTGCAGAGGCTGATATCCTGTCACCAAGTCACCCTTTACTTACGATTTGGAGATGCCGGTGTTGGACTGGGGTGTACAAAGTTAAAAATCACACAACACCAGGTTATAGTCCAACAGGTTTAATTGGAAGCACTAGCTTTCCGAGTGACACTCCATCAGGTGGTAGTTGTTCCGAAAGCTAGTGTGCTTCCAATTAAACCTGTTGGACTATAACCTGGTGTTGTGTGATTTTTAACTTTGTACCCTTTATTTACGTGTGCACTGCCAGCCAGCTCAGGTCAGTTGCCTGAACCGAGGAGATTCTAATCTCCTGGTTAGATTTTATTAAACAGTACAGTTTACAAATAAACAATTAATATAAACAGCAATTTTACTGGGGAGAGGGCAAAAGCAGGCTCCAAACCTCACCATTCAACCAGTTCTCAGGGAAATTAGGATAAATCTCAAATCCCACTTACAGTCATCTCAAAAGAAGCAGTAACAAATACATACAAGACAGTCCAACTAGATAACAAACAGCACGTAAAATACAGACACTATCCCCTCCATCCCAACCCGTCCCTCACACCTTCCGCCACTCTAAGGCAGCGCACCCCAAGCCCGTTTCCGGCTCTCGGTCCACCTCATGCCCCTTTCAGGCTCTTGTTCCACCCTGACACACCTTCCGACCACCTCTAAGTCCGTCCTGTTTCCCCAAACCTCCCAGGACGACAGCAATCAGGACGGCCTACCCACCTTCCACCTTCCTCAACTGATCTTTACACCTTCTGGCATCCCTAAGGCAGCCCACCCCTTTGTCCCTTCCGGCTCTCGGTCCGTCCCTATGCCCCTTCCAGCTCTCTGTCTGCCC
This sequence comes from Hemiscyllium ocellatum, assembly GCF_020745735.1. NCBI lineage: Eukaryota > Metazoa > Chordata > Chondrichthyes > Orectolobiformes > Hemiscylliidae > Hemiscyllium > Hemiscyllium ocellatum. The sequence continues at coordinate 63,029,247 of NC_083422.1, read as the reverse complement.
TGACACCTTCCTGCTACCTCTAAGACAGCTCGCCCTGGTACCTGCCGGGGTGACAGCGCTGAGGATGGCCTACCCGCCTTCCAGCTCTCGGTCTGCCCTTATGCACCAGCTGGCTCCTGCCCACCCCAACACACCGTCCAGCCTGTGGACTGCCCTGACACACCTTCCGGCCCCCTCTAGCACAACGTCCCCTTCCTTGGGATGACAATGTACAGAGCAGCCTACAAGCCTTCCGGATCTCAGCCTGACTACTAACCTTCTGACTGTCAGCCACTCTGACACATCGTCCGACCACCTCTAGGACAGCCCATCTCATATATCCCTTCTCAGGGCAACAGTATTCAGAACGGCCTACCCATCTTCCAGCTCTCAGGCAATTGGTATCGGGGTGGCCTACCCATCCTCTGCCTTTCAGGGCAGGCTACCCACCTTCAGGTTCACAGTATAGCTTCCTACCCACCCTCCGGCTCTTGGAGTGACAGCTTTCGGGATGACCTATGAGCCTCCCAGCTCACAGCAAGGTCTGCTAGACCCAGGGACACAAGACAGTTCAAGTGATAACCCCAACAAGCAACAAGACAGTCAATTACCAACAAACAGAGTTCTTTCTAGTATCCAGAGTTCATTATCATAAACAGTTCTCTTCAAAATTTAGAGTCCATTCCCAGGAACAGAGTCCACTCCAGTATACAAAGTGCATTGTTAGAAATAGAATCCACTCCAAAATGCAGAGTCCACTTCCAAAAACAGAGTTCACAATCAAGGGTAGAGTCCACTCCTGAAGGCAGTAAATCCACACCCCACAGCACACACACAGGTGTTGAGTCTCCATAGAGTCCTGGCCCACCCATAGAGAACCAGGCCCACTCACAGGAACACAGGACTTTGTAGAGGTGCAGTTAACTCACAAGGATTTGGTCCAGTCCCTACTCCCTAACTCCAGGATGCAGCAAGTGCTCACTGCCTGGCACATACAGGTGCTCAGTCTTTACAGAGGCCTAGTCCCAGGGTCAGATCTGCAGGAAGAGCTCATCTGAAAGTATGTACTTTCTCACAGTCCAAACACAAAAGTGAAGACACATTCAAAAAACAAAGAAAACCAGAGTGCAAAGGCTAAGCCCTCCCACAAAATCACATAGTCCTTTTCTCAAAGTAAAAGAGATAAGAATAACACACAGGCTGCACTCAGCCAGTGAAACAACAGTTCCCTACTGAGAACGGAGTTACATCTGAAACATCCTGACTGTGTGGATCAGGCAGTTTAGAAATCAGTCCTCACGCAAAAAATAATACCTGTTAATAAACTGGCTAAATAATTCAACCAGTTCAGGAATCAGGTTTCTCCCAAAAAAGCAGAAATGAACAACAGCAGTGACACACTGACTGTGGCCTAGCCAGCAGAGAGTCAGTGCCCTAAACTGAGGAGATTCTAAATCTCCTGGTTAGATTTTTGTTTCCCTGGAAAAGGGGAAAGGAAAATAAACTCTCCTCCTTAAAACACAGAAACCAATAGTAGCAGGAACTCTCCTGGTTAGATTTTATTAATTCATTTTAAAAATATTTTCTTAGGAACACACCAACTGTGGTCCAGCCAGCACAGAGTCAGTCCCCTAAACTGAAGAGATTCTAAATCTCCTGTTAATAATGTTTTATCCCCACAGTACCGCCAAACTGTGGTAATGCTTATATTTTCCCCAGCACCCATGTTGTGTGTGTGCAGGTGTAGGACACAGTCAAAGACGGCATCAAAAACAACAGATGTGCAAACCTTTATTCAGTTTTCACCACCAGGAAGAAAAGGAACACCGGAGTGGCCAGTGACAAGTAGTGCCCTTCTCAGAGGGCAATGCTGCGTGATCAAACAGTGAAGGGGAAGGCAGGGATTAAATCAAAATAGAGTTGGAGGGGGAGATGATACACTCCACCCCCTACAGTGCCCACCTCTCCCTGAATAGTTCCAGTGAGTTGGGAGACACAGCGTGCTCCTTCTCCAGAGACACCTGGGCTCAGACGTAGCTGCAGAAGAGGGGCAGGCAATTGGCCACAACAACCCCCTCTACAGCCCTCTGTCTGGACCTGTTTATGGCCCTTTTGACCAGGCCCATGAGGAGATCCTCTGACCTGCCCTCCCCGCTCTGCACAGAGTGCCCAAAGATCAGGAGGGTGGGACTGAAATGCAGCCAAAAGCAGAGGAGAAGGTTCTGTAGAAAACTAAAAAGGGAGTGCAGGCACCCACACCCCATATACATGGTCCATGGACTCCACAGCACCACAGAACAAGCAGTTGGGCTGGGAGACTGTGAGCCACCGCAAACTGCAGCTGTAGGGGACTGCTGCTTGTAGCACTCTCCATCCCAGAGGGTGGTGGTGGAGGGTTGTTTTTCAGACTAAGGTCCTGTAACCAGTGGAGTACCACAAGGATCGGTGCTGGGTCCACTACTTTTTGTCACTTCCATAAATGATTTGGATGCGAGCATAAGAGGTACAGTTAGTAAGTTTGCAGATGACACCAAAATTGGAGGTGTAGTGGACAGCGAAAAGGGTTACCACAGATTACAACAGGATCTGGACCAGATGGGCCAATGGGCTGAGAAGTGGCAGATGGAGTTTAATTCAGATAAATGTGAGGTGCTGCATTTTGGGAAAGCAAATCTTAGCAGGACTTATACACTTAATGGTAAGGTCCTAGGGAGTGTTGTTGAACAATGAGACCTGGGAATGCAGGTTCATAGCTCCTTGAAAGTGGAGTCGCAGGTGGATAGGATAGTGAAGGCTGCGTTTGGTATGCTTTCCTTTCTTGGTCAGAGTATTGAGTACAGGAGTTGGGAGATCATGTTGCGGCTGAACAGGACATTGGTTAGTCCACTGTTGAAATATTGTGTGCAATTCTGATCTCCTTCCTATGGGAAAGATGCTGTGAAACTTGAAAGGATTCAGAAAAGATTTGCAAGGATGTTGCCAGGGTTGGAAGATTTGAGCTATGGAGAGATGGAATAGGCTGGGCTGTTTTCTCTGGACTGTCGGAGGCTGAGGGGTGACCTTATAGAGGGTTATAAAATGATGAGGAGCAAAGAAGGGTAAATAGACAAAGTCTTCTCCCAGAGGTTGGGGAGTCCAGAACTAGAGGGCAAAAGATTAGGGTGAGCGGGGAAAGATATAAAAGAAACCTAAAGGACAACCTTTTCACATAGAGGGTGGTAGGTGTATGGAGTAAGCTGCCAGAGGATGTGGTGGAGGCCGTTTACAATTACAACATTTAAGAGGCATTTGGATGGGTATATGAATAGGAAGGGTTTGGAGGGATATGGGCCGGATCCTGGCAGGTGGGACTAGATTGGGTTGGGATATCTGGTTGGCATGGATGGGTTGGACCGAAGGCTGACCAGGATGTGACTCCAAATCGGACACCTCCTTCTCCAATTCCTTGATTTCCGCCACTTTGTCGACCTCCTTGCGTACCCCTGACAGAAAACGCAGATGTGAGCCTTGCCCACGTCCCACCATAGCCTCAGGGAGGGGAAGCTTCCCCGCTTCCTTCTCCAGCTGACCCAGAAATGACGAAATGAGTCCCGGAACCGCTCGTCCTCCAGCAGCAGGTTGTTAAAGTGCCAGTACGCGGAGCCCAACCTGGCGCCGAACGGAAGGAGTTCCGCCCACACCAGGTGATAGTCCGTGCACGACACCTGCCGTGTGGAGGCCATCAGAAAACAGGAGGCGTATGCCCGCGAAACGTATAGGCGGTTGATTCTGGATGCTCTGACGCCAGGCCTCACGAAGGTGAAGGCGATGGAGTCAGGATGGAGATCCCGCCAGATGTCCACCAGGTCGAAGGACTTGGCCAAGTCCCTCAACCTCCTCCCGGTGGGGCGGTGGCAGCAGCTTCTGGGTCTTCGAGCAGGCTGGACGCGGTGCGGAATGGGTGGGAGACGGCAGACGCTCATCCATTGGGGAGGAACAGCACTGCTGGTGTGACACCAGGAAGTCTCTCCCCTCCAGAGACTGGCATGTCTTCCCCAGGGAGACAGGGGTAATTTATGGGCCCTCCCTTCCCCGTCCACCTTGGTGGTCATGGATGGTGAGGCTCCTCACCCCTGCCTTTCTAGGAATACTATTGGCTAATGAAAAGCAGGGAGCATGGCAAGAGGAGGAACAGTCTGGTGTGTCACTTCCTGTCCCACCCTTGGGATGTCAGGTGGTGGTGGGCAGGTGCCCCACTTCCTGTCCAGGACTCAGAGGGATGACAGTAGTGGTGGAGTCCGAGGTCAGTGCTGGGTTCTGACTTAGTAGGGTAGGGCTTGGGAACATCAGAGTTACCACCATGGGACAGTCATAAATGACAGGGTCAGGGGGCTCAGACTCCCCAGGAATCAATGCCACAGGCTGGGGCTCAGGGACCTGGTCAGGGGGTATGGATATTTTGGGGGTGGGGTGGTCAACAGGACAAGGTACAGGCATAGAATCGGGTGGTGGTGGGGGTCAGGTTTTCTGTGCCAGGGTGACGCTGGTGGGGCCACAGAGGCATTTTCACACTAGGGTGGGGGCGGGTGAGGGTCCAATCCTAAATGGGGGCATAGGGCTACATCCACAGGGTCAGGATTGGCACATTGTCTTTTTCTGCATCTTCTGTCCATCTGGATGGGGTTCAGGCCTCTGGCACGGAGCCTATCCCCGTTGCTCAGAAGGGAAGGGTGGAGAAGAGCAGAGCAATAGTTATTGGAGACTCGATAGTTCGGAGCACAGATAGGCGGTTTTGTGGGGGCGAGAGAGACTCATGATTGGTATGTTGCCTCCCAGGTGCAAGGGTACGTGATGTCTCTGATCGTGTTTTCCGGGTCCTTAAGGGGGAGAGGGAGCAGCCCGAAGTCGTAGTCCACATTGGCACCAACGGCATAGGTAGGAAGAGGGATGAGGATGTTAGGCAGGCTTTCAGGGAGCTAGGTTGGAAGCTCAGAGCTAGAACGAACAGAGTTGTTGTCTCTGGTTTGTTACCCGTGCCACGTGATAGAGAGTCGAGGAATAGGGAGAGAGAACAGTTAAATGCGTGGCTACAGGGATGGTGCAGGAGGGAGGGATTCCAGTTTCTGGATAACTGGGGTTCTTTCTGGGGAAGGTGGGATTTCTATAAACAGGATGGTCTACACTTGAACCTGAGGGGCACCAGTATCCTTGGAGGAGGTTTGCTAGTGCTCTTTCGGGGGGGTTTAAACTAACTCTGCAGGGGTATGGGAACCTAGACTGTAGCTTTAGGGTGCAGGACCTGGAGTGTAGGGAGGTTAGGAACATGGCATCAATCTCGAAGGAGGGTGTCTGTAAACAGGAAGGTGGCTTGAAGTGTGTATATTTCAATGCCAGAAGTATAAGAAATAAGGTAGGTGAACTTGGGTTGGTACTTGGGAGTTCGATGTTGTGGCTATTACGGAGACATGGGTAGAACAGGGACAAGATTGCTTGTTGCAGGTTCCAGGGTTTAAATGTTTTAGTAGGGTCAGAGGTGGGGGTAAAAGAGGAGGAGGTGTGGCATTGCTTGTCAAAGATAGTATTCCAGCAGTGGAAAGGACGATGGATGAAGACTCGCCATCTGAGGTAGTTTGGGCTGAGCTTAGAAATAGGAAAGGTGAGGTCACCCTGTTAGGAGTTTTCTACAGGCCTTCTAATAGTCCTAGAGACGTAGAAGAAAGGATTGCGAGGATGATTCAGGAGAAGAGTGAAAGTAATAGGGTGGTTGTTATAGGGGAGCTTTAACTTTCCAGATATTGACTGGGAAAGCTATAGCTCGAGTACGTTAGATGGGTCGGTGTTTGTCCAATGTGTGCAGGAGGGTTTCCTGACACAATATGTAGACAGGCCAACAAGAGGTGAGGCTATACTGGATTTGGTTCTGTGTAACGAACCAGGCCAGGTGTTAGACTTGGAGGTAGGTGAGCACTTTGGGGACAGTGACCACAATTCGGTGACTTTTATTCTAGTGATGGAGAGGGATAAGTGTGCACTGCAGGGCAAGAGTTATAGCTGGGGGCAGGGAAATTATGATGCGGTGAGGCATGACTTAGGATGCGTGGCTTGGAAAAGTAGGCTTCAAGGGAAGGGTGCAATCGATATGTGGAGCTTGTTCAAGGAGCAACTACTGAGTGTCCTTGATAAGTATGTACCTGTCAGGCAGGGAGGAAAGGGTCGTGTGAGGGAGCCGTGGTTTAATAAGGAATTGGAATCCTTTGTTAAAGGGAAGAGGGCGGCCTGTGTAAAGATGAGGCGTGAAGGTTCAATTGGGGCGATTGAGAGTTATAAGGTAGCCAGGAATGATCTAAAGAGAGAGCTAAGAGCAGCAAGGAGGGGACATGAAAAGTCCTTGGTTGGTAGGATTAGGGAAAACCCAAAGGCTTTCTATAGGTATGTCAGGAATAAAAGAATGACTAGGGTAGGAATAGGTCCAGTCAAGGATAGTAGTAGGAGGTTGCGTGTGGAGGCTGAAGAGATTGGGGAGACACTGAATGAATACTTTTCGTCAGTATTCACTCAGGAACAGGACATTGTTGCCGATGTGAATATTGAGTCACAATTAATTAGAATGGATGGCTTTGAGTTATGTAGGGAAGAGATGTTGGAAATTCTGGAAAGGGTGAAAATAGATAAGTCCCCTGGGCCTGATGGCATTTATCCTAGGATTCTCTGGGAAGCAAGGGAGGAAATTGCAGAGCCATTGGCCTTGATTTTTATGTCCTCGTTGTCTACAGGAATAGTGCCAGAAGGCTGGAGGATAGCAAAGGTGGTTCCCTTGTTCAAGAAGGGGAGTAGGGATAACCTAGTAACTATAGGCTGGTGAGTCTTACCTCTGTTGTGGGCAAAGTCTTAGAGAGAATTGTAAGGGATAGGATTTATGAACATCTGGATAGGAATAATGTGATCAAGGATAGTCAGCATGGTTTTGTGAAGGGCAGGTCGTGCCTCACAAACCTTATTGAATTCTTTGAGAAGGTGACTAAGGAGGTGGACGAGGGTAAAGCGGTAGATGTGGTGTATATGGATTTTAGTAAGGCGTTTGATAAGGTTCCCCATGGTAGGCTACTGCGAAAAATAAGGAGATATGGCATTGAGGGTGAGTTGGAGGTTTGGATTAGGAATTGGCTGGCTGGAAGAAGACAGAGGGTAGTAGTTGATGGTAAAGGTTCATCTTGGAGTGCAGTTATCAGCGGTGTTCCGCAAGGATCTGTTTTGGGACCATTGCTGTTTGTCAAATGACCTGGAGGAGGGGCTAGAAGGTTGGGTGAGCAAGTTTGCCTATGATACGAAAGTCGGTGGAGTTGTTGACAGTGAGGAAGGATGTGGCAGGTTACAGCGGGATATAGATATGCTGCAGAACTGGGCAGAAAGGTGGCAAATGGAGTTTAATGTAGCTAAGTATGAAGTGATTCACTTTGATAAGAGTAACAAGAAAATGGAGTACTGGGCTAATGGTCGGATACTTGGTAGTGTGGATGAGCAGAGGGATCTTGGTGTTCATGTACACAGATCTCTGAAAGTTGCCACCCAGCTAAATAATGCTGTGAAGAAGGCATATGGCGTACTGGCTTTTATTGGTAGAGGAATTGAGTGCCGGAGTCCTGAGGTCATGTTGCAGTTGTATAAGACTCTGGTGCGGCCGCATCTGGAGTATTGTGTGCAGTTTTGGTCGCCATACTATAGGAAGGATGTGGAGGCACTGGAACGGGTGCAGAGGAGGTTTACCAGGATGTTGCCTGGTATGGTATGAAGATTGTATGAGGAAAGGCTGAGGCACTTGGGGCTGTTTTCATTGGAGAAAAGAAGGTTTAGGGGTGACTTGATAGAAGTGTACAAGATGATTAGGGGTTTAGATAGGGTTGACCACGTATGGAGTCAGATATTACGAGGAGGCATAGCTTTAAATTAAGGGGTGGTAGGTATAGGTCAGATGTTAGGGGTAGATTCTTTACTCAGCGAGTCGTGAGTTCATGGAATGCCCTGCCAATAGCAGTGGTGGACTCTCCCTCTTTATGGGCATTTAAACGGGCACTGGATAGGCATATGGAGGATAGTGGGCTAGTGTAGGTTAGGTGGGCTTGGGTCGGCGCAACATTGAGGGCGTGTACTGCGCTGTATTTTTCTATGTTCTATGTTCTATGGAGGCTTACCTACCCTCCCCGCCAGAGGCTGAGGTACCAGTAGTGCCTGCTGATGGGGCATGGGTGGGAAATGGGTGTGGCAGCACCACCCGTGGCTGCCGGTGTGGGCTGGGCAGCCTTCGGGTGTGGGAGTGGGGCGGGCAGTTCTTCCATATCTGTCTCACTTCATGGCACAGGTGGTACCACACACCATCCGCTGCCCAGAAGACGCGGTATGATGCGCCCTTGCAGAGGAGGGTAAAGGAGTCCTCGGTAATCTCCTCCCGGGCCAGGCAAATAAACACCAGGTGCTGGAAAGAGTAAAATGTGTCAGAGGGCAGGGTCCTTCAGACTGCACTACCCGCCTTCCAGCTCTCGGTCTGCCCCCATGCACCATCAGCTCTCACCCACCCCGGTGCACAGTTAACTCAAGGGGTTTAGTCCACTCCCAAACTCCAGGATGCAGCAAGTACTCCCTCCCAGCACACACACAAGTGTTCAGTCTTTACAGAGGTCTAGTCCCAAGGCCAGGCCTACCAGCAGGAACAGCTCATTGGGGAAGTTATATTTTCTCACAACAGCTGATCAAACACCAAAAAAGTGAAAACACATACAAAACAAAGAGAACCAGAGAAAAGGCTAAGCCACAGAGTCAACACAGTCCTTTTCTCAAAGTAAAAGAATAACACACAGGCTGTAACCAACCAGTGAAACAACAGTTCCCTAATGAGAATAGAGGTACACCTGTAACACATTGATTGTTTAAATCAGCCAATTTAAAACTTAGCCCTCAATAAGAAGGAATACCAGTTAACAAACTGGTGAAATAATTCAGCCAGTTCAGGAATCAAGGTTCCCCTCCATCTCCCCTGAAAAAAGCAGAAACCAATAGCAGCAATAACTCACTGACTGTGGCCCAGCCAGCACAGAGTCAGTGCCCTAAACTGGGGAGATTTTAAATGTCCTGGTTAGATTTTTTTTTCCCCCTGGATGAAGGGAAAGGAAAAGAAAAATAAACTCTCCTCCTCAAAACACAGAAACCAACAGTAGCAGGAACTCTGCTGGTTAGAACATAGAACATTACAGCGCAGTACAGGCCCTTCAGCCCTCGATGTTGCACCGACCTGTCATACCAATCTGAAGCCCATCTAACCTACACTATTCCATGTACGTCCATATGCTTGTCCAATGACGACTTAAATGTACTTAAAGTTGGCGAATCTACTACTGTTGCAGGCAAAGCATTCCATACCCTTACTACTCTCTGAGTAAAGAAACTACCTCTGACATCTGATCTATATCTATCACCCCTCAATTTAAAGCTATGCCCTCTTGTGCTCGCCATCACCATACTTGGAAAAAGGCTCTCCTTGCCAACCCCATCTAACCCTTTGATTATCTTATATGTTAGGTAGACCATTTAGGACAGAGGTGAGGAGAAACGTCTTCACCCAGAGAGTGGTGGCTGTGTGGAATGCTCTGCCCCAAAGGGCAGTGGAGGCCCAGTCTCTGGATTCATTTAAGAAAGAGTTGGATAGAGCTCTCAAGGATTGTGGAATCAAGGGTTATGGAGATAAGGCAGGAACAGGATACTGATTAAGTATGATCAGCCATGATCATATTGAATGGTGGTGCAGGCTCGAAGGGCAGAATGGCCTACTCCTGCACCTATTGTCTATTGTTAGGTGAAGGGGTAAATGTAGGGGAATTGGTCAGGGTGGGTTGCGCTTCGGTGGGTCGGTGTGGACTTGTTGAGCCGAAGGGGCTGTTTCCACACTGTAACTAATCTAATCTAATCTAATCTAATCTAATGTCTCTATTAAGTCACCTCTCAACCTTCTTCTCTCCAACGAAAACAGCCTCAAGTCCCTCAGCCTTTCCTCGTAAGACCTTCCCTCCATACCAGGTAATATCCTAGTAAATCTCCTCTGCACCCTTTCCAAAGCTTCCACATCCTTCTTATAATGCAGTGACCAGAACTGTACACAATACTCCAAGTGCGGCTGCACCAGAGTTTTGTACAGCTGCAGTATAACCTCATGGTTCCGGAACTCAATCCCTCTATTAATAAAAGCTAAAATACTGTATGCCTTCTTAACAACCCTGTCAACCCGGATGGCAACTTTCAAGGATCTGTGTACATGGACACCGAGATCTCTCTGCTCATCTACACTACCAAGAATCTTTCCATTAGCCCAGTACTTTGCATTCCGGTTACTCCGACCAAATTACCTCACACTTAGAATCATAGAGTCATAGAGATGTACAGCATGGAAACAGACCCTTCGGTCCAACCCGTCCATGCCGACCAGATATCCCAACCCAATCCAGTCCCACCTGCCAGCACCTCTCTTCTTTCTACCAAACTGTGTAACCTCGCACTTTCCCACGTTGGGTAAAGATGTGGCAGATAGAATACAATCACCTAGCTTGTCTAAGTCCTTCAGTAACCTCCCTCTCTCCTCAACACTACCTCTCCCTCCACCTATCTTTGTGTTGTCCACATTAAACTCTATTTGCCACCTCTCAGCCCAGCTCTGCAGCTTATCCATGTCTTTCTGTAACCTACAACATACAACAAGTTTAGTTTTTTTTATCAAACCTAACTGTTTAGCTTGGGATTCTCTTCATTGAGATTGCTAGCACTGCTGCCTCACAGCACCAGAGACCCGGGTTCAATTCCTGGCTCAGGTGACTGTCTGTGTGGAGTTTGCACATTCTCACATGTGTCTGTGTGGGTTTCTTCTGGGTGCTCCGGTTTCCTTCCACAGTCCAAAGATGTGCAGGTTAGGTGAATTGGCCATGCTAAATTGCCCGTAGTGTTAGGTGAAGGGGTAGATGTAGGGGAATGGGTCTGGGTGGGTGCGCTTCGGAGGGTCAGTGTGGACTTGTTGGGCCAAAGAGCCTGTTTTCACACTGTAAGTAATCTAAAAAAAAATTATCCCCAATCTTAAGCGCTTTAATGTTACACGCTAGCTCAAATGTGGCACCTTATTGCACGCCTTCTGAAAGTCCAAGTAAACCATGTACACAGGCTTCCCTGATGAACTGTACTAGTACCATTACTGAAAAACTCCAGAAGACAATTTCCCTTTCATAATTCCATGTTGACTTTACCCAACCGTGTCCCTGTTATCCAAGTGCTCTGCTATTAAATCCTTAATAATGCAACCTAACATTTTCCCATATGCCAACATCAGGTGAATTGGTCTGTAATACCTTGTTTTATCTCTACCTCCCATTTTTAAAATAGTGAAACTACACTAGCTACCCTCCAATCCATAGGAACTGTTCCAGAGTGTATAGAATCTTGAAAAGTGACCATCAATGCATGAATTACTTCTACAGTCCTCTGAGATGTATATTATTGGGCACTGGGGATGTATAATCCGAATTATTCCAACATAATCCCCCTATTAATACTGGTTTCCTTTAGTTCCTCCCTCTTACTAGGTCCTGTGTTTTCGAATTTTTTTGGGATTTGATTTGATTTATTCTTGTCATGTACCGAGATACAGTGAAAAGTGCTGATTTACCTGCTCTAAAGGTAGACCGTACCATACAAAGTGCATCGGGGGTAGCAGAACAAAGTGCAGAAGACAGTGCTTAGCCACAGAGAGGGTGCAGAGTAGGAAGTCAACATTAACACTAGAGAGGTCTGTTCAAAAGTCTGATAATAATTTGGAAAAAGTTGTTTTTGAATCTGTTCTTTCATGTGTTTAATCTTTTATATCTTCTACCCAGCAGAAGAGGGTGGAAGGGAGTAATACCTGGCTGGGAGGGGTCTTTGATGATGTCATATTCCTGAGGCAGAAAAAAGTGTAGATGGAGTCAGTGGATGGAAGACTGGTTTGTGTGATAGACTGGGCTGTGTTCATGACTCTGTAGTTTATTGCAGTCTTGTGAAGACTGGTTGCCATACCACACTCAGATGCTTTCTATAATGCACCTATAAAATTGATAAAAGTTTTGTGGAGATGTCAAATCTCCTTAACATCCTGAGGAAGTAGAGGTTTTGTGCTTTCTTGACAGCCACATCAATGTGAGTCAACCAGGACAGATTGTTGGTGACCATCACTCCCAAGAACCTGATGATCTCTACCTCAGGACCATTGATGCAGACAGGGGCATGCAGTCCACCCTGCTTCCTCAGTTCAATGACCAGTTCCTTCATTTTGCTGAAATTGATGTAGTGATTGGTGTCTTTACACCATGCTGCTGTCATGGACCAGACCAGACACCCTCACAATATTTTAGGAAGATAGCCTAAATCGTAATTTTTTTTCTTATTTTAAAGGCAAATGTAAAGTGCTGTGTTCCAGATGCAATATGACTGGTCAAACTGCTCAACGTTAAGCAAAACACATTTATTCAAACACTTTAGTTAAAATACAAGAAAAAAAAGAACCTACAATAACATAACTCTATTGAAAACATTAACAGAATAATAGATGCAGTAACGATGACTAGCTGACTGTCCAGTGTAGTAGCATCCCATAAACACACCCTTTGGCAAAAAGGCAAATTCAGAAAACAGATTTTCTCACGTGAAATGCCGACAGTAGAAAGAGAAATCCTAGCTTCTGGTTGTAACCGAGAGGGGGGAAAAACAGCTTCTTCTTCTTCAAGACTCCAGCTGTTTCTGCTGAATCTAAAACTTAAAGAAAATTGGAAATCCTGGTTCTGTGACAGCTGGCCACAACCATCTAGGCTTCTTCTATTGTTCTAAATTAAAAAAAACTGAAAACCTCACAATTTGTTTAAGTTACCACAAATTTCTTGGTACCTTTCATTCATTCTCTCTCTCAAAACAAAACCTGGACAAAATACACCTCTTAAAGCCACAGCGTCATCACACCGATAAGCACTCAAATATCTTTCCTGTAATCTGCATTGTCGTTGTTTGAGATCTGACCTACAATGGTGGTATAATCAGTGAACATATAAATGGAATTGGGGCAGAATTTGGTCACACAGTTATGAGTATATAAGGAGTCTAGTAAGGGCTGAGTATGTGGCATTGCCTGACACCAATGTTGAGGATTACCATAGAAGAGGTGGTGTCATCTATTCTCACTGACAATCTATAGGACAGGATGTTATTTGTGACATCCTTTGAGAAGACAGAACCAAAATATGTACTTAATTGGTCTGCTATTGCTTTGTTCCTTGTGAAACCTTATTTTGTTTCTGATTGTAAGGGATCTTTTTCTCTTCACATAGCTCTTGAAGCTTTCACAGCCAGTTTTTATGTTCCCCAGATGTTTGCTCTCATAGTCCCTTTTCCCCCCTTTGATGAAGGGCTTATGCTCGAAACGTCGAATTCCCTATTCCTGAGATGCTGCCTGCTTTGACCAGCAATACATTTTCAGCTTTCCCCCCTTTGGCAATCCTTTTGTCATCCTTTGTGAAACCTATACCGCTCTCAAGCCTTGGCTCCATTGCTTTTTTGGCCAATTTGTGACCCCCTTCCTTAGATCCAGTACTATCACTAATTTCCTTTGCTAGCCATGGTCAGGATATCTTTCCCATTTTACTTTTGCGCCATGCAGGAATGAACATTCTTCCTGTCTTATTCTTCTCTCATTCTTTCTGAACATTATTTCATACTTTTCTGCATGAAATTTAATTCTTAACGGGTAGGGGAGAGGTTTGAGATTTGTAACATTTTAAAATTTCAAGCAAACTGAACCCACACCTTCTTGGAGATTATTATTCCTCACTCCCATGATTTAGGAAACCCAGGAATTTAGGAAATTTGAGGAAGTGACAGTCAGCTATAAAAAGTTATGGGACTTTCATCTCTTTTTGAGATTTGGCATTCTTGTAACTCTGTTCTGAAGGGTGCAGGATGAAAATCTTCAATGGCATTCTCTTGTTTTCCAGAAGAGGATGTTATTCAACAACAGGAACTGTCCGAATGCCCTTGAAAAGTGAACTGCTGTTTTGCAGCATGAGTCAAGAAAACAATGTGAAGCAGAAAGACATGCGGTTTAATCATCGAAGACTTGACAGCAATGTGTACTCTCTGTAAACATACATAAATAAAATTAAATTGAGCTGTAATGCATTTAAAGCCATTTAGCTCCAAATAGAGTAACATTTCTGCAAGGCTGCAATATTGGGAAAATGTTTTATATGTTGTAATTAAATATTAAAATATTGAAAATTAATTACTAACTGAAGCATTAATAAGCAAAATGAAAACTGAAGCAGCTTTTAGAAAAAAATGTAATTATAAAGGTTTTTAGATGGAATTTTGATTATTAATAATATTTAATTGGTTAATAGCTAATGTTGATTATTTATAGTGTTAATAATGGTAAATTCTTTCCCAAAAGCATTGTGAGTCAACATACAGAAGGTGGACAGTAGCATTTCAAGAAGGCAGGTCACCATCACCTTCTCAAGGGCAACTAGGGACAGGCAATAAAATGCTGACCAGCCAGCAACGTTCACATCCCATGAGTGAATAAATACATTAGAGTTGTAATGGGCATTTTGTTCAAGAAATATTAAAAATGTATCACAACAAACTTCAAGAAATGGATGGATGAATGTTCCAGATATGTGTTGAATAATGTAAGAACAGTGGAGAAGCATTAGAAACATTTGATTACCTCTCATATTTCTAGGACATCAGAGGTTCAAGTGGATTGGGAACACTTTAACATAGTTGTGGAAAACCCAAGGTAGATTCTTGAAAAATGGGAAAAGGAATAAGCTTTATTTGCTTATCATGGCGTTAGCTATTGGGTGGAGTTGTTGAAGAAATTTTCACCAATGTTTCTACTGCTCCAAGACAAATCTAAAAACAATGAGCTTGAATCTCCTGCTGTGATTTAGAAGATTACTCTCTTCCACACATTATCATTTTGTGTACTCCAATATACTGTTTACTATGTACTATTATACTAGGTCAGTTCATAGAATAACTCACAGCGGAAATATTAATTGATCATACCCTGGGCATTTCTGGAGTTCAATTTCTTATTAAACTTCTGAAATTCTCTTTGTTTTTCAAAATTGTCAAAATTCTTTTGCACTGTTGACTGTGACCTCTAACACGATGGGCTCCCAGCCCAGGAGCATTGTTTCCTCCATTTTATGTCAAATGGTCAATTGCCCAAATTGCACCATAAGTACTGCTAGAAAGGAATAACTTGCAAGGAATATTTTAGGCTTCCAACTCTAGCAGTGGTTTATCTGTAAATTTAAATCATGTCAAAGAGGGAAATCTGTCTTAAAGTGATCGTTTGACACAGGCTAACAAATGCCAGCACCGACTGGGAAGTCCCAGATAGAATCTCTACAGTCTTGCACACAATTTACTGAATTCCTTATGAAACTATCTTCATTCTTGCTTGTCATGATTGTCAGCAGTGGTTAGCCAAGTTGAGGAGACATGTTTTTAAAGAGCACTGCGTTGTATCAATCTCATAACTGTAGCATGTACCAACCAAGTTTGTGCCAAACACACTGCATGCACTTTGCCCAAATGGTCATGTCTGAAAATCTAAAGGGAACAGACTTCAGTCAAACCAAGAGCAACGCCCCTCAGGCAGAGGGACCAGGCACAGTAAATCTAAGACATCATCTGATTTAATCCAGGAGTTTGGGCTGCTCTTAACTGCCCTCTGAAATAATCGGAACAAGAAGTTCATTTCCAAAGCAATGACGGGTTAGCTTAGCCCAGAAATCCACAACCTCCCATCCAGAAATTCACACCCTCCTATTCCATCCACACTCTCCCATCCAGAAATCCACACCCTCCCACCCCATCCACACCCTCCCATCCAGAAATCCACACCCTCGCATCCCATGAACAAATAAAGAAAAAAACATGGAGTGAAACCTGCATAAACTATGAAAATATATTGGTGCAAACAACAAGATGGTATCAATTAAAGATAAAAATTATAAAGGTAGATATTTGACAGCTTCTAGTTTATACCAACAAAGCAATCAATTAACAGCTCAGCAACTAAAGAATGTCCTGGAACATTTAAGAAGGATTGGAGCTTTTTTATTTTCATGGAGCTGCTACACTGATAAATGACCACCAATCCTTTTGTTCTTTTCTGGGAATACTGTATACAACAATATTTTTAAATATGTTGTGCAGATGTAATTAGTCCTAATTTGATAAGGGTACTGCTTTAGCCTGGTTATATAGGGTTTTTCAGATATTTTTACAAAAAAGACAGCTGTGCCAGTCCATATACTATTGATCGTTTCTATTACCTGCAGGACCTTCTGCCTGTCCTTTTCGAACAAGCTCAATGGCAGAAGAGGTACTTAACATTCGCAATATCTATATTTAAGTGAACTGAAAAGTGAGGTGCATTCTTTTCCAACCACTCAAATATATCTGATTTGAATCTCATTACAATTTGATATTTCAGTTATTGTTGTGTACACAATGCATAGTGTAAACAATTGCAGACAGAAAAACATTTCATTGAGGGCAGCTTCAACATTTCAATGGGAGTGTGAAGACATTGGGTCATTTGTGACACTTGACTGATACCACAGGGGAAGGAAGATCCAATTGGGATTCATGTTCAACTATAATCTGAAGGAGGACCAGTGCCAGGCTGTTTACCACTGAAGTTTGGGAGATCCGACAGTTCCCACCATTTAACATTATTTTGGTACATGGAGTGCAAGAGCAAGAATTTTTATAAGACACTAGTTTGACCTCAGCTGCAGTATTGGCCTAGAGGTTCTGATGCTCAGATCATCATCATGCCCATTCAGATGGAAGTTTTGCGTGGCATCCTTGTAAAATCTCCACTGCAGCAGAATCCAAAGGAAATGAAGAGGAAACTGAAAATTCTGCTCGGCAATTCCCCAACCCCTGGAGCTCTCGGATAGTCTCCATTTATATCAGAGGATTCAGAGGGCTGAAATAAACGATAAAATGGCAAGATTCAGGAACCTTTAATAATGACAGATGTTGTAAGTTTACTTAAAAAGAGAAAGGAAACATCTGTAAGGTTCAAAAAACAGAAATCAAACTGTGCTGTACATCTCTATAACTCATTGACTCAAAATACCCTTAAGAAGTATAAAGGAAGCAGAAAGAAATTTAAAAAATAAATTAATAAAACTAGAAGGGGTCATGTAATGTCCTTGGCAAGTACAATTAAGGAGAATCCAAAGGCATTTTACATATGTATTAGGATCAAGAGGGTAACAATGGAAGGTGTAAGTCCACTCAAGACCAAAAGAGGGACATTAGGCCTGAGTTTGTCTAAGTGAGTGATGCCCGTAATGAATAATTTGCATTTATATTCACCAAGGAGAAAGGAATGGATCATAGAGAGGGGTTTGTTAATATTCTGGGACATGTCTATAAGGAGGACGAGTTGGGTGTCTTGAAAAACATTAAGAAAGGGAAGTCCCCAGGACCTGATGGAATTTAACCAGGATACTGAAGGAGGCAAGGGAGGAGATTGCTGGGGTCTTGTCAGAACTCTCAGTATCCTCCTTAGTCAAAGGCAAGTTCCCAGAGGACTGGAGAACAGCCAATATTGATCCTTTGTAAAAGAAGGGCAAAGGGATAACCCAGGAAATTTTGGATGTGTGAGCCTTATATCAGTGGTGGGGAAATTATTGGAGAAGATTCTTAGGGACAGGATTTACTCGCATTTGGAGAAGAACAAACTTCTTACAGAGAGTTAGAATGGCATAAAGTGCAAAAAATACAGTTGAAACATTTGCAGCAATCTTCAGCTAGAAGTGCCAAGTGGATGATCCACCTTGGCCTCCTCCAGTGATGTCCAGCATCACAGACACCAGTCTCCAGCCAATTAAATTCTCTTTGTGTGATATAAAGAAATGGTTAGAGGCATGGATACTGCAAAGGCTATGGGGCCTGACAAAATGCTAGGTGAAAGTGAGCACTGTAGATGCTGGAGATTAGAGTCAAGATTGTGTTGCTGGAAAAGCGCAGCAGGTCAGGCAGCATCCGAGGAACAGGAGAGTCGACGTTTCAGACTTTTGAAGGGCTTTTGCCTGAAACATCGATTTTCCTGCTCCTCGGATGCTGCCTGACCTGCTGTGCTTTTCCAGCACCACACTCTCGACCCTGACAAATTGCTGGCAATAGTACTGAAGACTTGTGTTCCAGAACTTTCTGCTCTTCTAGCCACGCTGTTCCAGTGTAGTTACAACAGTGGCATCTACCCAACAATGTGGAAAATTGCCCAGGTATGTCCTGTACCCAATAAACAGGAGATATCTAACCTTGATAATTACCACCCCAACAGTGTACTCTCAATCATAAGGAAAGTGTCATCAACAGTCTTATCAAGCAGCACCTTCTCACCAGTAACCTGGTCAGTGATGCCTAACTTGGGTTCCACCAGGGCCACTCAGTTCATAACTTCATTACAGCCTTGGTCCAAACATGGAAAAAAGAGCTGAATTGCAGAGATGAGGTGAGAGTGATAGCCCTTGACATCAAAGCTGCATTGAATTGAATATGGCGTCAATGAGCCCTAGCAAAATTGGAATCATTGGGTATCAAGGGACAAACCCTCCACTGGTTGGAATCATATTGGTACTTTGGAAGATGGTTGTGATTGTTGGAGGTCAGTGATCTCAGCTCCAGGAGTTCCTCAGGGTACTGTCCTTGGTCTAACCATCTCCAGCTGCTTCATCAAAGACCTTCTCTCCATCATAAGGCCAAAACTGGGGATGTTTGCTGATGATTTCACAATGCTTAGCACCATTCAGGACTCCTCAGATACTGAAGATGTTTAATATTCAAATGCAACAAAACCTGAACAATATTCAGTCTTAGGCTAACAAGTGGCAAGTAACATTTGCATAACATAAATGCCAGGCAATCACCATCTCCATTATGAGACAAACTAATCACAACTCCTTGACATTCAGTACTGTTACCATCTCTGAATTCTCCAACAATCAACCTCCTTGGGGTTATCACTGGACATACCACATCAACACAGTGGCTACGAACACAGGGCACAGCCAAAGATACAGCAGTGACTCCCCAAAGCCTTTGCACTATCAATAAGACACAAATTGGGAGGGTTTCCCACTTGCCTGGAGGAGTGCAGCTTTAACAACATTCAAGAAGTTTCACACCATCCAAGACAAAACAGACCACCTGAATGGCACCATAGACACTAGCTCCACCATCACCGACGCTCAGTAACAGCAGTGTGTACCATCCCCTCCCTCCCCCCACCGACGCACAGTAGCAGCAGTGTGTACCATCCCCTCCTCCCCCCCACCGATGCTCAGTAACAGAAGTGTGTACCATCCACTCCCTCCCCCCACCAATACTCAGTAACAGCAGTGTGTACCATCCCCTCCCTCCTCCCACCAATGCTCAGTAACAGCAGTGTGTACCATCACCTCCCTCCCTCCCCCTGGAGCTCAGTAACAGCAGTGTGTACCATCCCCTCCCCCCCCCCACCAACGCTCAGTAGCAGCAGTGTGTACCATCCCCTCCCTCCCTCCCCCCACCGACACTCAGTAACAGCAGTGTGTACCATTCCCTCCTCCCCCCACCGACGCTCAGTAACAGCAGCGTGAACCATCCCCTCTCTCCCCCCACCGACACTCAGTAGCAGCAGTGTGTACCATCCCCTCCCTCCCTCCCCCGACGCTCAGTAACAGCAGTGTGTACCGTCCCCTCCCTCCCCCCACCGACGCTCAGTAACAGCAGCGTGTACCATCCCCTCCCTCCCCCCACCGACGCTTAGTAACAGCAGTGTGTACCATCCCCTCCCTCCCTCCCCCGGATGCTCAGTAACAGCAGTGTAGACCATCCCCTTCCTCCCCCCAATGATGATCACTAACAGCAGTGTGTACCATCCCCCACCTTCCCCCACCAACGCTCAGAAGCAGCAATGTGTACATCCCCTCCCACCCCCACTGACACTCAGTAACAGCAGTGTGTACCATCCCCTCCCTCCCCACCACCGATGCTCAGTAACAGCAGCGTGTACCATCCACTCCCTCCCCCACTGACACTCAGTAACAGCAGTGTGTACCATCCCCTCCGTCCCCACCGATGCTCAGTAGCAGCAGCATGTATAGCTTACATTGCAGAAATTCATCAAAGATCTTTTGGCTGCACCTTCCAAACCAACAACCATTTCCATTCAGAAAGACAAGGACAGCAGATACATGGGAACACCACCACTACCTTTAAATTCCCCTCCAAGCCACTCACCTGGTAAAATCACCATTCCTTCACTGTCACTGAGTCAAAATCCTGGAAATCCTTCCCTAAGGGCATGCGTGTTAACCTACTTGGAAATACCAGACTCTCAATGTAGACTGAGTCATTTCGTGCTCAGTTACTTTGTCGAAGTGTGTGGCGCTGGAAAAACACAGCCAATCGAGCAGCATCAGAGGAGCAGGCGAGTCGATGTTTTGGCCA
This sequence comes from Hemiscyllium ocellatum, assembly GCF_020745735.1. NCBI lineage: Eukaryota > Metazoa > Chordata > Chondrichthyes > Orectolobiformes > Hemiscylliidae > Hemiscyllium > Hemiscyllium ocellatum. The sequence continues at coordinate 63,008,706 of NC_083422.1, read as the reverse complement.
TAACCCTGGTGAAGGCTCTGATCTCCAGTACCTGCAGTCCTCACTTTCTCTCAGTTGCTTTGTATCCGCCATGTATCACTGATTCCACTCCCATTATTACACACCCGCCAAACTGAGGCCCCAGTTGGATGAATCATCTTTTGTCAGTTTGACATATTATTTAAGGAGAGCACAGGATTGTGAGAAAATAAGGCATGTCATTTATGGAGGTTTCGGTGTATGCTAATGAGGTATTGATAACAACTAAAATAAGTTTGATCTGTCAGACATCAATTCTAAAAACCAACTAACAATGATATCATAACCTATCAGTTCTCAACCATTTTCACTAACGTTCTGTAGGTAAAGTACCAATTCAACCATTCACTTAAAAAGAGAACAAAAATCATTAGATTACTTTACACAGAGCTATCATTCCTTTAGAGTAAAAAAACTCAAGAAGGCAGATGAAGAGATTCAGGAGACCTTACCTCTCTCAGCAGTTTTGTAGATTCTGACATGGGCGCACTGACATTTCTGATTTTGGCAGAATGTGAAACAGAAGAAATCTTCACGAGGGAATGCTGCTTCTGTACGTTGATGAGCAGAAAGTATTTTACCTCGTGAGGAAAATCATGGACTTATCAATATAAGTCAATATCAATAATAGAAAAGTGATGGAGCACCACGTACCACTGACTTTGTTTTGATAAATTAATTAACACATTATTCTGGGCCAACTTTGACTTTCAGAGGGACAGTTAGCAGAGAGCACTAGCTATAGCTGTGGTAAAAAGGTGGCTATGTTAACTTCTGGTGGATGAACCGTTCCCATCCCACACGTGAGTTAGTTTAAACCCATCTGAATAGCAGCAACAAATTTCCCACCCAGGATATTAGTGCCCCTCTGATTCAAGTGAAGACCATCCTGTTTGTAAAGGTTCCACGTTTCCCAGACTGAGCCCCAATTATCCAAGTACCTGAGACCCTCCCTCCTGCACCATCCCTGCAGCCACATGTTGAACTGATATCTTGCCCTGTTCCTTGCCTCGCTATCATGTGGCACAAGTAACAAACCAGAGATAATAACTCTGTTTATTTTAGCTCTTCGCGTCCTTCCGAGCTCCCTGAAATCCTACCGTACATCCCTATCCCTTGTTGTGGTTCTGCTCGCCGAGCTGGAAGTTTTTGCTGCAAACGTTTCGTTCCCTGGCTAGGGAACATCATCAGTGCAGTGGGAGCCTCGTGTGAAGCGCTGCTTTGATGTTTCTTCCGGTATTTATATTGGTTTGTTCTTGCCGCTTCCGGGTGTCAGTTTCAGCTGCAGTGATTTGTATCTGGGGTCCAGGTCGATGTGTCTGTTGATGGATGTTCTTGCCGTTTCCGGGTGTCAGTTTCAGCTGTAGTGGTTTGTATATGGTGTCCAGGTCAATGTGTCTATTGATGGAGTTTGGGGATGAATGCCATGCTTCTAGGAATTCTCTGGCTGTTCTCTGTCTGGCTTGTCCTATGATAGTGGTGTTTTCCCAGTCAAATTCATGTTGCTGGTTGTCTGAGTGTATGGCTACTAGAGATAGCTGGTCATGTCGTTTTGTGGCTAGCTGATGTTCGTGGATGCGGATTGTTAGCTGTCTTCCTGTTTGTCCTATATAGTGTTTTGTGCAGTCCTTGCATGGTATTTTGTAAACTACGTTAGTTTGGCTCATGCTGGGTATTGGGTCCTTTGTTCTAGTGAGTTGTTGTCTGAGCGTGGATGTTGGCTTGTGTGCTGTTATGAGTCCTAAGGGTCGCAGTAGTCTGGCTGTCAGTTCTGAGACACTCCTGACGTATGGTAGAGTGGCTAGTCCTTTTGGTTGTGGCATGTCCTCGTTCCGTGGTCTATCTCTTAGGCATCTGGTGATAAAGTTGCGTGGGTATCCGTTTTTGGCAAATACCTTGTATAGATGTTCCTCTTCCTCTTTTCGCAGTTCTGGTGTACTGCAGTGTGTTGTGGCCCTTTTGAATAGTGTCCTGATGCAGCTTCGTTTGTGTGTGTTGGGGTGGTTACTTTCATAGTTTAAGACTTGGTCTGTGTGTGTTGGTTTCCTGTGTATCCTTGTGGTGAATTCTCCGTTGGGTGTTCTCTCTACTAACACGTCTAGGAATGGGAGTTGGCTATCCTTTTCTTCTTCTCGTGTGAATCCGATTCACACGAAAAGAAGAAAAGGATAGCCAACTCCCATTCCTAGACGTGTTAGTAGAGAGAACACCCAACGGAGAATTCACCACAAGGATACACAGGAAACCAACACACACAGACCAAGTCTTAAACTATGAAAGAAACCACCCCAACACACACAAACGAAGCTGCATCAGGACACTATTCAAAAGGGCCACAACACACTGCAGTACACCAGAACTGCGAAAAGAGGAAGAGGAACATCTATACAAGGTATTCGCCAAAAACGGATACCCACACAACTTTATCACCAGATGCCTAAGAGATAGACCACGGAACGAGGACATGCCACAACCAAAAGGACTAGCCACTCTACCATACGTCAGGAGTGTCTCAGAACTGACAGCCAGACTACTGCGACCCTTAGGACTCATAACAGCACACAAGCCAACATCCACGCTCAGACAACAACTCACTAGAACAAAGGACCCAATACCCAGCATGAGCCAAACTAACGTAGTTTACAAAATACCATGCAAGGACTGCACAAAACACTATATAGGACAAACAGGAAGACAGCTAACAATCCGCATCCATGAACATCAGCTAGCCACAAAACGACATGACCAGCTATCTCTAGTAGCCATACACTCAGACAACCAGCAACATGAATTTGACTGGGAAAACACCACTATCATAGGACAAGCCAGACAGAGAACAGCCAGAGAATTCCTAGAAGCATGGCATTCATCCCCAAACTCCATCAATAGACACATTGACCTGGACACCATATACAAACCACTACAGCTGAAACTGACACCCGGAAACGGCAAGAACATCCATCAACAGACACATCGACCTGGACCCCAGATACAAATCACTGCAGCTGAAACTGACACCCGGAAGCGGCAAGAACAAACCAATATAAATACCGGAAGAAACATCAAAGCAGCGCTTCACACGAGGCTCCCACCGCACTGATGATGTTCCCTAGCCAGGGAACGAAACGTTTGCAGCAAAAACGTCCAGCTTGGCGAGCAGAACCACAACAACGGATACCCGAGCTACAAATCTTCAATCAGATTTTATCCCTATCCCTCTTTTTACCTCTGTCATTGGTACCTACATGGACCACGACTTGGGGCTGGTCACTCCCTTCAGGACCCCAAAGACATCACGGACCCTGGCACCTGGGAAGCAACACACCAACTGTGAGTCTCGTTTGTTTCCAACAAACCTTCTATCTGACCCTCTAACTATTGAGTCCTTAGTGACTAACAATCTCTTTGTTTTCCTCCTTCCCTTCTGTGCAACAGGGACAGACTTCCCTCCCCTCCCCTATCAGCGTTCCGCAAAGACCCCTCCCTTCGTGACTCCCTCGTCAGGTCCACACCCCCCACCAACCCAACCTCCACTCCCGGCACCTTCCCCTGCAACCGCAGGAAATGTAAAACTTGCGCCCACACCTCCTCCCTCATTTCCCTCCAAGGACCCAAGGGATCATTCCATATCCGCCACAAGTTCACCTGTACCTCCACGCACATCATCTATTGCATCCGCTGCACCCGATGTGGCCTCCTCTATATTGGGGAGACGGGCCGCTTACTTGCGGAACGCTTCAGAGAACACCTCTGGGACGCCCGGACCATCCAACCCAACCATCCCGTGGCTCAACACTTTAACTCTCCCTCCCACTCCACCGAGGACATGCAGGTCCTTGGACTCCTCCACCGGCAGAACATAACAACACAACGGCTGGAGGAGGAGCGCCTCATCTTCCGCCTGGGAACCCTCCAACCACAAGGAATGAACTCAGATTTCTCCAGTTTCCTCATTTCCCCTCCCCCCACCTTGTCTCAGTCGGTTCCCTCAACTCAGCACCGCCCTCCTAACCTGCAATCTTCTTCCTGACCTCTCCGCCCCCACCCCACTCCGGCCTATCACCCTCACCTTGACCTCCTTCCACCTATCACATCTCTATCGCCCCTCCCCCAAGTCCCTCCTCCCTACCTTTTATCTTAGCCTGCTTGGCACACTCTCCTCATTCCTGATGAAGGGCTTATGCCCGAAACGTCGAATTTCCTGTTCCTTGGATGCTGCCTAACCTGCTGTGCTTTAACCAGCAACACATTTTCAGCTGTGATCTCCAGCATCTGCAGACCTCATTTTTTACCCCTAGTGGTGTAGTCAGGGCTACATTTTAGAATTGAGTTGGAAGTAACAGGTTCACAAGTTGTGCAATCGTCAGCTGGAAGTCCTTCATTGACCCATGTGATGCTAGGTGGTAGAAATTAAGATTGACCATTCTGAGATGTCTTTCCATTGGCTCACAACCAATGGGTAGACATCATACTGAAGAAAGTCAAGACACCCTGGCATTGCACTTTCATGAATTTACAGCCATTGGATGATTGGGTCAAAATCAATTCGTGACAACATAACGAAAGAATGTTCCTTTGCAATCAAGGATCAATATCATAAAATTAGAGCTAGCCTGTTTAGGAAATAAATGTGGAAACATATTTTCACAGGAAGGGTGTTGGAAATCTGGGATTATCCCCCTAAATAGGATTTTGTATCAAATATATATTTCAAAATGAAAATCAAAAATTTTACTTGATAAGGTACAAAAGGCCAATGGCTAAATGGAGCTACTGCCCAGATCAACAACGATCTGATTGAATGGTGCACAAATCTTGAGGGTCTTAATGGCCTTTTCATAGAATTATACAGTATTGAACAGAAGAGACCCTTCAGCCCATAATGTCCGTCCTGCCAAAACCTACACTAAATCTACACTAGTCCCACTTTCCAACATTTAGCCTGTGTTTTTTTTCTTGTTTCCATGTTCCAATACTTGTGATTCCAGATGCCAACTGAGCAGTACAATTTAGGAGCACTTCGTCTATTCGAGTTACTCCAGAGCAGCACCTCTGGATCCAGCAATAATAAGTAATTCCAGATTTAGCTGGGCTAAATTCTTCTTGACCTCATTCTAACTGTGGAACTGATCATAGCATGTGCTAAACTCTAGAAAAATAGCATAAAATGTTATTTATAGTGGCTGAAGCTTGCTTCTTCCATTTTTAAAAATTGATGCCCATTAACAGCACTTTGTTTTCTTTTTGAATTGTGACAGGCAAATCAAACATTCCATCAATTGAATTATTACCATTGCACTTTATCACAGATTGATTGTGAAGTTCAGGGACCATGAAATTAGGAGACCAGTGGAAAATTAATTGAAAAAGGGTTTTTAAATAGAAATCAGCAAGATATTATCAACAGCCCCCTATGGTACCAGATTCACATGCCATGTTTAATATGAGATTGGAAATTTCCATTTACCAATAATTGATCAATTTGTGCACTGTGTAATGAATTGCAGCAGTTTCTGTTCCAATCTGGGAGATAAAAGCTGATGTGTTAACCACTCAAAGTATGAATTCCAATCTGAGGTGCTCAGTATTAAGAACAGTTCAGCCAATGGTTGTGATATGGATCAGTGGAGTATTATTTTTTCCAGGAAATATAACATATTAAAATTTGCATTTTAACTCAAGGCTAAATGTTGTGAGACCCTTCAAAAGTGCAGTACTTCATTCTGCAAGCACTCACCCACAACATAATTCAATATTAATTGGCACCTTGAAGATAGTCATATAATGTTGAAATGCAAACCTTTATAAGACACCAATACTTTTAGTCGTTATTCCCATTAAACTTTTCACACCTTATAACTTACAGATGTGGAGGTAGAAGTCAACACTTAGGAGGCTGAGATATTTTACCTCATGGTGAAGGTACCCATTATAAATATTTTATTCCCAGACTGCATTAGACAAGCTATAGAAAAGCAATGAGGCTGGGCTTGGGAGTTATTATATCAAGAGTATGGTGCTATAAAAGCACAGCAGGTCAGGCAGCATCCAAGGAGCAGGAGAATCGACGTTTCTGGCCGGAGCCCTTCATCGACTTTCTCTGAGTTGGGAGTTAATATTGCACATCGCCTTAATATTGCAGATTGAGCTCAAAGCAGAAGAGGGAGAGAAGATGTATCCAGTTCAGTCAGAGCAGAACAGAGAGAGGAAGAGAGAGAAGGTGGAGATTAAGCTCAGTCAGAGTGGGAGAGGGAGAGGGAGAGGGAGTGGGAGAGGGAGAGGGAGAGGGAGAGGGAGAGGGAGCAGATTAAGTTCACTTGAAGTGGGCCTCTTGACAATGAGAGGGAAATAGAGGAGCAGGTATTTCGGAAAATCACAGAAAGGTGCCAGGGAAATAGAACAAAGAACAAAGAAAATTTACAGCCCAGGAACAGGCCCTTCAGCCCTCCAAGCCTGAGCCAACCCAAATGTACTGTCTAAACCTGTCGGTCAATTCCTAAGCATCTGTATCCCTCTGCTCCCCACCTACTCATGCATCTGACCATACACATCTTAAATGAATCTACCGTGCCTGCCTTTACCACCTCTGCTGGCAACACATTCCAGATGCCCACTACCCTCTGTGTGAAATACTTGCCGCCTGTAGCCCCCTTAAACTTTCCACCTTTCACCTTGAAAGCGTGACCTCTCGTTATTGAATCTTTTACTCTGGGAAAAAGCTTGTCTCTATCCACCTTGTCTATACCCTTCATGATTTTGTAAAACTCAATCAGGTCTCCCCTCAATCTCCTTTTTTCTAATGAAAATTAACCTAACCTACTCAACCTCTCTTCATAGTGAGCACCTTCCATATCAGGCAACATCCTCGTAAACCATCTCTGCACCCTCTCCAAAGCGTCCACATCCTTTTGGTAATGTGGCGACCAGAATTGTACACAGTATTCTAAGTGCGGTCGAACCAATGTCTTGTACAATTTTAACATGACTTGCCAGCTGTTATACTCAATACCCCATTCAATGAAGGTAAGCACTCCCAGATCTCCCTGCCCATCAACTTTTCCCAAGGCTCTTCTGTTCATTGTATAATTCGCTCCAGAATTAGTCTTGCCGAAATGCATCATCTCACATTAGTCAGGATTGAAATCCATCTGCCACTTTCCCGCTCAACTCTTCAACTATCTATATCCTCCTGTATTCTTTGACAGTCCCTTATGCTTTCTGCTACTGCACCAATATTCATGACATGTGCAAACTTGCTGATCATACCAACAGTGCCCTCTTCCAGATCATTTATGTATATCACAAACAACAGTGGCCCCAACACTGACCCCTGTGGAACACCACTGGCCACCTTTCTCCATTTCGAGAAACTCCCTTCAACTATTACTCTCTGTCTCCTGTTGCTCAACCAGTTCTTTATCGACCTCACTAGAACATCCTGCACACCATGTGACTTCACTTTCTCTATTAGTCTACCATGTCGAACCTTATCAAACGCCTTACTAAAGTCCATGTATATGACATCAACAGCCCTTCCTTCATCTATCAACTTGGTCACTTCCTCAAAGAACTCTATTAAATTGGTAAGGCACAATCTCCCCCGCACAAACCATGTTGCCTATCACTGATTAGCCAATTCTTTTCTAAATATAAATAGATCCTATCCCTCAGTACCTTCTCCAGCAACTTTCCCACCACCGACAGGAGGCTCACTGGTCTGTAGTTACCTGGAATATCCCTACTACCCTTCTTGTACAGGGGGACAACATGAGCAACCCTCCAGTCCTCCGGCACCTCACCTGTATTTAAGGATGCTACAAAGATATCTGTCAGGGCCCCAGCTATTTCCTCTCTCGGCTCCCTCAGCAACCTGGGATAGATATCATCTGGTCCTTGGGATTTGTCCACCTTAATAACCTCTAGCCTACCCAACACATCTTCCCTACTTATGTCAACGTAATCCAGACTACTCAAACTTCTATCTCTAATCTCAACATTCATCATGTTCCTCTCCTCAGTGAAAACTAATGCAAAGTAATCATTCAGAATCTCACCCATTCTCTCAGGTTTGACACCCAGCTACCTTAATTATCCTATAGTGGACCAATCCTTTCTCTAGTTACCTGATTGCTTCTTACATAAGAATAAAATGCTTTAGGATTCTCCTTAATTCTGCTCGCTAAAGCTATTTCATGACCACTTTTAGCCCGTTTGATTCCTTGTTTAAGACTTGTCCTACTCTTCCAATATTCCTCCAGGGCCCATTCTGTTCTTAGCTGCCGAGACCTTATGTATGCTTCCCTTTTCCTCTTGGCTAGTCATACAATTTCTCCTGTCATCCATAGTTCACGAATCTTGTCCTTCCTATCCTTTGCCTTCAACGGGACATGCCTATCCTGCACTACCGCTAATCTATCTTTGAAAGCCTCCCACATCTCAAACGTGGACCTCCCTTCAAATAGCTGCCCCCAACCCACATTTCCGAGCTCCTCCCTAACTGTGATATAATTGGGCTTGGCCCAGTTTAGTACTCTTCCCTTAGGACCACTCTCTTCTTTATCTATGAGTATTCTAAAACTTGCAGAATGGTGGTCACTGTTCCCAAAGAAATCCTCCACCACAACTTCTACCACCTGTCCTGGCTCATTCCCCAGTACCAGGTCCAATATGGCCCCTTCCCTCGTCGGACTATTGACATACTGCTCTAGAAAACTCTCCTGGACGCTTCTTACAAATTCTACCCCATCCAGATCTCTGATGCCAAATGTATCCCAGTCAATGTTGGGAAAATTAAAATCTCCCATCACCACCACCCTATTGCCTCTACATCTTTCCATAATCTGTTTACCTATTTGTTCTTCTACCTCATGCTCACTGTTGGGAGGCCTGCAATACAGCCCCAATAATGTAACTGCACCCTTCTTATTTCTCAACTTCACCCATAGTACCTCACTACCCAAGATCTCCATAATGTGCTCCTTTAGCACAGCTGTGATATCATCCTTAACCAGCAATGCAACTCCACCCCCACCCTTTTACTGCCCTCCCTGTCCTGCCTGAAGCATCTATATCCTGGAACATTTAATTGCCAATCATCACTACCTTCCTTCAATCAAGTCTCTGTGATTGCAATAACGTTATACTCCCAGGCACCAATCCAAGCCCTAAGTTCATCTGCCTTACCCACTATACTCCTTACATTAAAGTAGATGCACTTCAGGCCACCAGTTCTTTTGCGTTTATCTGCTCTCTGCCTACTCTTCCCCTTATTAATGCTGACTTCATGATCCTGTTCCTTACAGTCTCCACCTCACTGCCTGTTTGTTTTCTCTTCTGGTTCCCAGCCCCCTGCCACATTAGTTTAAAATTCCCCAACAGCGATAGCAAAAACTCCCTCAAGGACATTGGTTCCAGTCTGGTTCAGATGTAAACTGTCCATTTTGTAATAGTCCCACCCTCATCAGAACCGGACCCAGTGTCCAACAAATCTGAACCCCGCCCTCCTACACCATCCCTCAAACCACATGCTCATCCTGCCTTTTTTCCTTTTCTACACTGGTTAGCACGTGCCACTGGTAGTAATCCCGAGATCACTCCCTTTGAGGTCCTCCTTTTTAACTTCTCTCCTATCTCCCTGAATTCTGCTTTCAAGACCTCATCTCGCTTTCTACTTGTATCGTTGGTGCCCATATGCACCAAGACAACTGACTGTTCACCCTCTCCTTTTAGAATGCTCTGTAGCCAATCGGTGACATCCCTGACCCGAGCCCATGGGAGGCACCATACCATCCGGGAGTCCCGTTTTCGGCCACAGACCCACCTATCTACTCCCCTCACAATAGAATCCCCTCTGACTATGGCCCTACGAGTCTTTTTCCCGTCCTTCTGAACAGCAGTGCCCACCACGGTGCCATGATCCACGGTGCCCCAACAGTATCCAAAACGGTATAGCTATTTTGGAGGGAGATGACCGCAGGGGGCACCTGCACTGCCTTCCTACTCTTTCTCTGCCATTTGGTCATCCACTCACTGTCTCCCTCAGCAATTCTAACCTGCGGTGTGACCAGTTCACTAAACGTGCTATCCACATCCTCCTCAGCATCGCGGATGGTCCACAGTGAGTCCATCCACAGCTCCAGAGCCGTTATGCTGTCAAACAAGAGCTGCAGCTGGACACACTTCTAACAAGTGTAAGAGTCAGGACTGTCAGACACGTTCCTGAGCTCCCACATCAAGCAAGAGGCACATTCCACAGGTCTGAGGTGCCTTGTAATTGTAAGCTTAGCTTTAGGGTTATAGTTGTAGAGGATTTCAACATTGCTAATATTTATTGGGATCACCTTAGTGTGAAAGGATTAGATGGAGTGGAATTTTACAAACAGAACAAATAGCTTCTAGTTTATAACAAACTTGAAAAACAACCTCTTTCAGGCTCTCTTCTTTTTAGTTTGTTTAGAGGAAGGGAGAAGGATGAGAGAAGGAGGAGAGAAGAAGGGAAGGATGGAGACACAGCAGTGATGTAATGTTGGGGGTTGACCATTCCTTGACACCAGGTTCTTCCGCTCTCTGCTGATTGGTCATGATGACTGAACCAACATCTCCCAGAATGCTCCTCAGCAAAGTCTCTCTGCTGTCTTCTATTGCATGCTCTTCCTCTCTATTTATTACTGGGACAGGTTGTCTAGGGGAGTAGCAAGTTCTGGAACATAACTCTTCAGTGCTATTGCTGGAATGTTGTCAGGGCCCATAGCCTTTATAGTATGCTGTGCATCCAACCATTTCTTGGTGTTAAATTGACTGAAGACTGGTTTCTGTGATGCTGGGACCACTACAGGAGGCTCAAAATGATCATCCACTCAACACTTTTGGCTAAAGATGTGCGGGTCAGGTGAATTGGCCATGCTAAAAAATTGCCCGTAGTGTTAGGTAAGGGATAAATGTAGGGGTATGGGTGGGTTGCGCTTCGGCGGGTTGGTGTGGACTTGTTGGGCCGAAGGGCCTGTTTCCATACTGTAAGTAATCTAATCTAATCTAATCTAAAGATTGCTAAGCATGCTTCAGTCTTATCTTTTGTACTAATGTGCTGGGCTCTTGTATCATTGAGGATGGGGATAATTGTGGAGCCTTATTCTCCTCCACAATTATTTAATTGTCCACCACCCTTCATGACTGAATGTGGCAGGACTGCAGACATCAGAGGTTTGATCTGTTCGTTGTGGGATTGCTTGGCTCTGTCTATCACTTGCTGCTTATGCTGTTTCATAGAACCATTAAAAAAGATACATGGTAGGCCATTCAGCCCTTCGAGCCTATAGCACTATTCAATATGATCATGGCTGATCAGGCAATCTCAGTAAAAAATGAGGTCTGCAGATGCTGGAGATCACAGCTGCAAATGTGTTGCTGGTCAAAGCACAGCAGGCCAGGCAGCATCTCAGGAATAGAGAATTCGACGTTTCGAGCATAAGCCCTTCATCAGGAACAAGAGAGAGAGAGAGAGCCAAGCAGGCTAAGATAAAGGGTAGGGAGGAGGGACTAGGGGGAGGGGCAATGGAGGTGGGATAGGTGGAAGGAGGTCAAGGTGAGGGTGATAGGCCGGAGTGGGGTGGGGGCGGAGAGGTCAGGAAGAGGATTGCAGGTTAGGAGGGCGGTGCTGAGTTGAGGGAACCGACTGAGACAAGGTGGGGGGAGGGGAAATGAGGAAACTGGAGAAATCTGAATTCATACCTTGTGGTTGGAGGGTTCCCAGGCGGAAGATGAGGCGCTCCTCCTCCAGCCGTCGTGTTGTTGTGTTCTGCCGGTGGAGGAGTCCAAGGACCTGCATGTCCTCGGTGGAGTGGGAGGGAGAGTTAAAGTGTTGAGCCACGGGATGATTGGGTTGGTTGGTTCGGGCGGCCCGGAGGTGTTCTCTGAAGCGTTCCGCAAGTAAGCGGCCTGTTTCACCAATATAGAGGAGGCCACATCGGGTGCAGCGGATGCAATAGATGATGTGTGTGGAGGTACAGGTGAACTTGTGGCGGATATGGAAGGATCCCTTGGGGCCTTGGAGGGAAGTGAGTGTGGAGGTGTGGGCGCAAGTTTTACATTTCCTGCTGTTGCAGGGGAAGGTGCCGGGGGTGGAGGTTGGGTTGGTGGGGGGTGTGGATCTGACGAGGGAGTCACGAAGGGAGTGGTCCTTGCGGAACGCTGATAGGGGAGGGGAGGGAAATATATCCTTGGTGGTGGGGTCCGTTTGGAGGTGGCGGAAATGGCGGCGGATGATACGTTGTATGCGGAGGTTGGTGGGGTGGTAGGTGAGAACCAGTGGGGTTCTGTCTTGGTGGCGGTTGGAGGAGCGGGGCTCAAGGGCGGAGGAGCGGGAAGTGGAGGAGATGCGTTGGAGGGCATCGTCGATCACGTCTGGGGGGAGTCTGCGGTCCTTGAAGAAGGAGGCCATCTGGGCTGTGCGGTGTTGGAATTGGTCCTCCTGGGAGTAGATGCGGCGGATCCTCCTGGGAGCAGATGCGGCGGATCCTCCTCCCTACCCTTTATCTTAGCCTGCTTGGCTCTCTCTCTCTCTTGTTCCTGATGAAGGGCTTATGCTCGAAACGTCGAATTCTCTATTCCTGAGATGCTGCCTGGCCTGCTGTGCTTTGACCAGCAACACATTTGCAGCAGGCAATCTCAGTATCCCATTCCCACCAATCACTTTCCCTGCAGGGACCATGTCCAGCTCCCCCTTGAATATATCTAATGAACTGGTCCCAACAGCTTCCTTTAGGAGAAAATTCCATAGGCTCACAAATCTCTGAGGGAAGAGATTCTTATCCCTTAATCTTGGATTGTGATGCCTAGTTCTGGAATTTCCCAACATTGGGAACATTCTTCCCACATTCAGCCTGTCCAGTTCCATCAGGAATTTCTATGAGATTCCCTCTCACTCTTCTATATTCCAGTGAGTACAAGCCCAATTGATCCAGTCTTTCCTCATATGTCAGTCCTGCATCCTGGGAATCTGTCTGGTGAACCTTCACTCAATTCCCTCGTCCAAATCTTTAATGTATATTCTGATCAGCTCACCCCCAGCACTGAACCCTGCAGTACCCCACTCCTCACTGCCTGCCATTCTGATAAGGACCTGTTTTTTACAACTCTTTGCTTCCTGCTTGCCAACTAGTTCTGTATCCATGTCAATGCATTACTTTCAATACCATCAGCTTTATTTTTCCTCACTAATCTCTTGTGTGGAACTGTGTCAGAAGCCTTTTGATACACAACATCAACTGATTCGCCATTGCCTACTCCATAGGTCGCATTCTCAAAAAATTTCTAAAACTATAATGTCCCCTTGCTGACTAGGACCGATTCTGTCACCGCTTTCCAAACTCTCAGTTATTACACCCTTAATAATTGAGGGGAGGCAAAGACCTTGTGATATTACTGCTGGACTATTAACCCCCAAGACACAGGAAAACATTCTGGAAATCTGGGTTCAAATCTCACCACAGCAGGGTTAGAATCTGAATTCAATTAAAGTTTGGAATTAAGTGTCTAATGATGATTATGAATCCGTAACCGATTGTTGGAAAAACCCATCTGGTTCACTAATGTCATTTAGGGAAGGAAATTGCCATGCCTATACAGTCTGGTCTACTTGTGACTCCAGACCCAAAGTAATGTGGTTGACTCTTAAACTGCCGTCTGGACATTTAAGGATGAACAATAAAATGCTGCCTGGCCACTGATGACCTCATCCTGTGAATGGATAAAAATGAACTTGACTCTAACATTTTCCCCACAACTAATGTCAGGCTAACTGGCCTATAATTCCCCATTTTCTCTCTCCACCCTTTTTTAAAGAGTGAGGTTACATTAGCTACCTCCAGTCCACTGGAACATTCCAGACTCTACAGAATTCTGGAAAGCAATTACCAATGCATCCACTATTTCTCGGAACACTTCCTTAAGTACTCTGGGATGCAATTGTCCACTAATAGCTAATCCTTTGCACAGACTGATTGCTTGTCACTCCTTTGTTTGTTCACCTGTTCTTCTCTCTCTTTGAGTTCTATTTCCACCTATCACTTACTCTTTATCATGTGCTCTCGATGTGGTCTCCTCTACATCGGGGAGACAGGAAGACAACTCGTGAAGCATTTCAGGGAACATCTCTGGGACCCACACACCATACAACTCAACTGCCCTGTGGCTGACCACCCTCAACTCCCTCTCCCACTCCCCCAAGGACATGCAAGTCCTGGGCCACCTGCACCGCTGTACCCAAGCCACCCGACAACTGGAGGAAGAACGCCTAATTTTCTGTTTTGCACCCTTCAACCACACAGCATCAACATCGACTTCATTAGTTTCCAAATCTCTCCTTCCCACCCCCCACCTCATCCCAGATCCAACCTTCCTACTTGGCACAACCCTCTTGACTTGTCCTACATGTCCATTGTCCTTCCCACGTATCTGCTCCACTCTCGTCACTGACCTACTACAGTTATCCACCACCTGTATCCACCTATCGCCTCCTCAGCTACCTTCCCCCAGCCCAACCCCACCTCCTATTTACTTCTCGGCACCCTTCGCCCTCCACATTCCTGATGACGGGCTTATGCCCGAAACATCAATTCTCCTGCTTCGCGGATGCTGCCTGACCTGCTGTACTTTTCCAACACCACACATTGTGATTCCCAACTCCTATATTCAATGTTCTGACCAATAAAGACAAGCATACCAATTGCCTTCTTCACTATCCTATCTACCTGCAACTCTACTTTCAAGGAACTGTGAACCTGCACTCCAAGGTTCTTTTGTTCAGTAACACTTCCCAGGACCTTACCAGTAAACGTATAAGTCCTGTCCTTTTTTCAAAATGCAGCACCTCGCATTTATCTAAAGTAATCTCCATCTGCCACTCCTCGACCTATTTGTCATCTGATCCATATCCCATTATACATTGCAAGTCCTGGCCCTACTCCACCACCAATCCAAGACACCTGACAACTGGAGGAAGAATGCCTCATCTTCAGCTGTTGCTGTCCATTACATCTCCAATTTTGGTGTCGTCTGAAAACTTACTAACTATACCTCCTATTTTCATATCCAAATCATTTATATAAATGACAAAAAGCAGTGGACTCAGCAACGATCCTTATGGTACTCCACTGGTCACAGGCGGCATGGTGGCACAGTGGTTAGCACTGCTGCCTCACAGCGCCAGAGACCTGGTTCAATTCCCGCCTCAGGCGACTGACTGTGTGGAGTTTGCACATTCTCCTCGTGTCTGTGTGGGTTTGCTCCGGTTACCTCCCACAGACCAAAGATGTGTGGGTCAGGTGAACTGGCCATGCTAAATTACCCGTAGTGTTAGATAAGAGGTTAATGTAGGGGTATGGGTGGGTTGCGCTTCGGAAGGTCGGTGTGGACTTGTTGGGCTGAAGGGCCTGTTTCCACACTGTAAATAATCTAAAGGCCTCCAGTCTGAAAAGCAACCCTTTTCCACTACCACCCTCTGTCTTCTACCTTTCAGCCAGTTCTATATCCAAATGGCTAGTTTTCCCTGGTTTCCTTGTGATCTTACCATACCAATCAGTCCACCATGAGAAATCTTGTCAAACATTTTACTGAAGTCCATATAGATATGGTCCACTGCTCTGCCCTCATCAATCCTCTTAGTTACTTTTTCAACCTCATCCACAGTGGAAAGAGGGAAATCAATACATACATTGTATTTAAACTTCCAGAATACATTTAACAAGGTACCTCACGATAGGTTAATTCATAGAGTCATAGAGATGTACAGCATGGAAACAGATCTTTTGGTCCAATCCGTCCATTCCGACCAGATATCCCGACACTTGTCCCACCTGCCAGCACCCAGCCCATATCCCTCCAAACCCTTCCTATTCATATACAAATCCAGATGCCTCTTAAATGTTGCAATTGTACCAGCCTTCACCACTTTCTCCGGCAGCTCATTCCATACACGTACCACCCTCTATGTGAAAAAGTTGCCCCTTAGGTCTCTTTTATATCTTTCCCCTCTCACCGTAAACCTATGCCCTCTAGTTCTGGATTCCCCAACCCCAGGGAAAATACTTTGTTTATTTATTTTATCTATACCCCTCATAATTTTGTAAACCTCTGTAAAGGTCATCCCTCAACCTCTGACGCCCCAGCCTGTTCAGCCTCTCCCTATAGCTCAAATCCTCCAACCCTGGCAACATCCTTGTAAATCTTTTCTGAACCCTTTCAAGTTTCACAATATCTTTCCGATAGGAAGGAGACCAGAATTGCACACAATATTCCAACAGTGGCCTAACCAATGTCCTGTATAACTGCAACATAATCTCCCAACTCCTGTACTCAATACTAAGACCAATAAAAGAAAGCATATCAAATGCTTTCTTCACTATCCTATCTACTTGTGACTCCACTTTCAAGTCATAAGATTAGATTCCACAATTTTGGATATATTATGTTAGCATTTATAGGGAATTGGCTTATGGGAAGAAAATGGAGTGGAGACAAGGGTTCGTTTTTCCAGTTGGCAACCAGTGACCAGTAAGGGTCACCAGGGATCAGGATTGCAACAATTTCCAATATATATTAATGAATTGGAGGAAGGAAATGAGTGTACTTGTATCAAATTTGCAGATGACACAAAAATAGAAATGTAAATTGCGAGTGAGCAAAATACAATTTACTAAGAGTTACTGATAGGTTAATTAAATGGGCAATGAATTGACAAATGGAGTATGATGTTAGAAAATACAAATTTGTTCATTTTGGAGGAGAGAACAATTGGAGAACTGGAGAATAAATGAGAAAAAAGCTACAGAAAGCTGCAACACAAAGGGACCCGGGGATACTTGTGCATGAAACACAAGTTAGTATGTAGATGCTGCAGATAATCAGGAAGGCTAATGGAATGTTGCCCTTACTTCAAAGAGTTGGACTGGAATGAGTACCCTTCCACCGGCACCACTCCCCACCTCTTCCTCTGCTACATTGATGACAGCATCGGTGCCACCTTGTGCTCCCATCAACTTTACCAACACATTCCACCCTGACCTTAAGTTCACCTGGACCATCTCTGACACCTCCCTCCCCTTCCTAGAGCTCTCCATCTCCATCCATGAGGATTGACTCAATACTGACATTATTTACAAACCCAAGGACTCCCACAGCTACCTGGATTACACCTCTTCCTACCCTACCTCCTGCAAAAATGGCATCCTGTATTCCCAATTCCTCCGCCTTCGCTGTATCTGCTCCCTGGAGGACCAGTTCCACTACAGAACACACCAGATGACCTCCTTCTTTAGAGACCGCAATTTCCCTTCCCATGTGTTTAAAGATGCCCTCCAACGCATCTCATCCACATCCCGCCCCTCCGCCCTCAGACCCTACCCCTCCAACTGCAACAAGGAGAGAACCCCCAGATCCTCATCTTCCACTCCACCAATCTCCCCATAAATTGCATCATCTACTGACATTTCCACCACCTACAAATGGACCCCATCACCAGGGATATATTTCCCTCCCAACCCCTATCCATTTTCCACAAAGACCATTCCCTCCGCAACTGCCTGGTCAGGCCCACACCCCCCAACAACCCACCCTTCCCACCTGGCACCATCCCCTGACACCGCAGGAATTGCAAAACCTGCGCCCACACTTCCTCCCTCATCTCTATCCAAGGCCTCAGTGGAGCCTTCCACATCCATCAAAACTTCACCTGCACTTCCACACACATCATTTATTGTGTCCTCTACATTGGGGAGACTGGATGCCTTCTCGCAGAGCGCTCTAGAGAACATCTCTGGGGCACCCGCACTAATCAACCCCCACCACCCCGTGGCCGAACATTTCAACTCCCACTTCCACTCTGCCAAGGACATGCAGGTCCTGGGTCTCCTCCATCACCACTCCCTCACCACCCACGCCTGGAGGAAGATGTCTTATCTTCCACCTTGTGACCCTTCAACCCCAGGGCATCAATGTGAACTTCACCAGTCTCCTCATTTCCCCTCCCCACCACCTTATTTTATCAGTCCCATTTAAAGTTCCAGATGTTAAGGCAAACTTGTATTTTTTATAACCGCAACATTTTTTGTTGCAGATTTGTTTCAAAGTGCTTTTTATAGATTTGAATTACTCTACAACCTAATTCAAACATGTGACTGTCAAGACAAAAATCCATAAACCAGTAAAATATATGACCAGCTTATTCTTTTTTTATTATTGGCATTGCTTGATTGAGAAATATTTCTGAGGCAGCCTCTCTTGAATATTGGCTTGTTGCAATCATAGGAGAGAAGGCCCAACACTCACGACTGGCTCAGAACTCCAGGGTATTACCTCCAGTCTTGGAGTGGAGCTTTAACACATAGTCATCTGTTTCAGAACTAAAAATGTCCATGAACAAAGATGAATTGACATTCTTATCTGTATCATTTGAGATCTTTCATTTATTCTGTTTTCTTTTTGTGCAGGCCTTTCTAATGGATGCAGAAATATCTGGGATTGTGAGCCCAATGTTAACTGCAGTACTTTGTAAACCTTTTCTTGCTGTCACCCCATCTTAGTACATCAGACGTTACGAGACCCTGACAAGAATTGTTGGGTTCGGGATGATAAGGGTTAGGGTGTGATAAGGAGTTAAGCGTTGAGGAGAGTTGATGGAAAGGCAGAGTTTATCCCAAATAAAGGAACATTGCCCTATTCACAGTATCCTCACGGAACCATCCTTTAAAGAACCACCAAAATGAAAGCAAGTATTTAAAGGAGTCTTTCAGCTATCAGAAATAAATTTGAGTTCTATGTCAGCCATTACTATCTCAGAGTTCATGACCCCAAGATCTCAATGGTGGCCCACAGTTAGGGACACCTTGATTTCAATGGAGGGTGAGAGAAATTTGGATAGTGCAGGCCACAAATAGGAGAACCAGGATTTGGAAATCCTGACAAATGTTACAAAATGATCTGATTAGATGCATTTCTTCCATTTCCAGTTCAGCAGCCAAACATTTTGTTTGGATTCCCAACTGCACTGTTAGAACCTGATTTTAATAAATGAACTAAGTGTCCTCTTTTTGAGAGTGGGGCATCTCTACAGCACATCACCTTTCTGTGTGAATGATTTGGAGATGCCGGTGTTGGACTGGGATGTACAAAGTTAAAAATCACACAACACTAGGTTATAGTCCAACAGGTTTAATTGGAAGCACACTAGCTTTCGGAGCGACGCGCACACAGACACCCACACACCCCCTTATAGACACACACACTCCCACACTCACATATGCATCCCCTCAGACTTAAGACACTCTGCACCCACTACACACACACACACACACACACACACACACCCCACCCCAGGCAGACAGGCAGACAGACACAGACAGACAAAGACCCACATGCACACATATATTGTGTGTGGTGAATTTGTACTTGCAGAGTTACATTGCACTTTGCTCAAAAACTGCATACATTCATGTAGAACTCTGAACTCAAAAACTGCATGAGTTTATATAAAACTCTGTTATCTCACTTTTTAGATTAGAATCAATCTAAACATCAGGTCATAGACAGAGAACACAGGGGGCTAACACCTTCAACATATTGTCTAGCTATCACCATTGTTAACAGCTAACCCTTTAAAAAAAAGGGTTTTGTGATTTACACATGAAAGAAGTGAAACTATCACTGTATTCTAACAGATGATAGACATAACAGACAATCAATTTTTTAATGTATAACTTCAGTTACATCACACTGCAAATTTTTGCTATAAATTCTGTGTTACGATCGAGCCCTCCACAATCACCTGATGAAGGAGCGTCGCTCCGAAAGCTAGTGTGCTTCCAATTAAACCTTTTGGACTATAACCTGGTGTTGTGTGATTTTTAACTTTCTGTGTGAACACAACAATGTTTGTGGTTCAATGATCGAATTCCATCTAAACTTTGAACCTTCAGCTCACCAGTCCTTGGTATTTTCTGTTGGTTATTTTTGAACTATTAACAAAATTTGATACAGATTCTTTAGCTACTTTTCTATACAGCATCCCTTTGATAGATCTGAACCTAACAAGGAAAAGTTGAAGGGAGTACCTGGGAATAGGGGAAAGGAGGCGATGTGACGGAGAATCCAATTTCAGCTATTCTGCATACACTTCTAACTTCTCTGATTCTAATATGCAATAATCCACAAATGTTGCAGTTTTGGTGGACTGGCCATGCTAAACTGCCCCCTAGTGTTTGGGGATGTGAAGACTAGGTGGATTAGCCATGGGAAATGTGGGGTCATGGGATAGGGTGGGGGCTGGACTCTTGGTGATTGCTCTTTAGAAGGTCAGTGGAGTCTCGATGGCCTGAATGACATATTTCTGGACTGCAGGGATTCTATGATTCTATGCACAAATTCATTGACTGCCTATTGTCCCAGATGCCAGATTGGCCAGATAATGACCCCTTTAGTGAAGATCCAGTATTCACAAGGAACTTCACTTTCCTGCTCTGTTCATGTAAGTGAATGACTCTCAAATTATAACATGTTTTGTGAAAGAATGCGTTCTCCTCTGAATGTAAGAGAAATATTTGCTAATGTATACCTGCAGTCTGAAGTCTTGCTTTTGACTTAATAAGTTGGCTTCATACCGTTCACTGGGCTTGCCTTTCAGTTAACATGCCATTATTAGCATTATCTGTTGTTATGCCAATTATTTCACAATGGGATGCTCCCTGGTGCTAAACTAACTAGATGGTAGGTAGTGGCATATAAACCTCCCACCTGCACTTTATCAATTCCTGTCTCTCCCACACAGTTACTCAGCCATCTCATCAATCACAACATCTAACACACTCAATCACGACTCCAACTCACACAAAGTCTTCAAGGTTTCTGAGAGTCCTATTCCACTAACTCAGTAAAGGTTTATGGTAATGGTTATGACAAATGACACAAATATGGATGGGATAGTATCAATTTCTGAAAACTGTATGTTTTCTTTGAGAAATGAAAGGGAGTCAATGGGAGGGTGGGGTTTTTGTGTCTTTGAGATCTGAACTTGTCCACATTGATTAAACGAAATGGGCAGAGAAAAGACAGATTTCCTTTTCACCATTGCAACCAGCCCCTCAAGCAACATTATTCCAATTCCAGATGGGACGCCCCAAATTGTCAAGTTCTTAGATGAGGAGAGATGAAACAGCTTAACTTGTTATTCACTCAGTCCCTTGGTTGATTGCAGCAAGACTAATTTACAAAGGACCCTTTCCCTTGTGGACATCTTCCTCCCAGAACAAATGAATTTACGTTGCAAAACTAGCCAAGTGAACCAGACATTCCTGACTTAACAAATGAGTAAGCATATTGATTGCTAAACAAGACCAGCCAAAGTAGACAAGCTGGAGGCTGGGAGAACATCGTGAGTCAGGCAGCATCAGCAGGTGGAGAAGTCAACATTTTGGGTATAATCCTTTTTCAGAACTAAGCTGTTCCAGTGCAGTTCTAACACTGGCAGCTACCTGACAATATGAAAAACTGTCCAGGTATGTCCTGAACACAAAAAAAACATGACAAATCCAACCTGGCCAATTACATCCTCATCAGTCTACTCTTGATCATCAATAAAGTGATGGAAGGTGGCATCAACAGTACTATCAATCAATAATGCTGCTCAGTGATGCCCAGTTTGGGTTCTACCAGGCCCACTCACCTCCTGATCTCATTTTAGACTTGGTTCAAACATGGACAAAAGAGCTGAATTCTAGAGGTGAGTTGAGAGTGGCAGCCTTGATATCAAGGCTGCATTTGACAGAGTGTGGCATCAAGGATCCCTAGCAATACTGGAATCAATGGGTATCAAACTCTCTGTTGGTTGGAGTCATACCTGGCACATAGGAAAATGGTTGTGGGTGTTAGAGGTCAATCATCTCAGCTCCAGAACATCTCTGCAGGCGTTCCTCAGGATAGTGTCCTAGGCCCAAGCGTCTTCATCAATGACCCACCCTCTATCATAAAGTCAGAAGTGGGGATGTTTGCCAATGATTGCACAATGTTCAGCACCATTCACGATTCCTCAGATACTGAAACACTACATGTTCAAATGAAACAGGACCTGAACAATTTCCAGGCTTCGGTTAACATTTGGCAAGTAACATTAGTGCCACACAAATGCCAGACAATATCTTTCTCCAAGAAGAAACAATCAAACCACCAGCCCTTGGCATTCTATGGTGCGAGATTTACAGAATCCTCCACTATTAACTATTGACCCAGAAACTTAACTGGACTCATCATATAAATATAGTGGCTATAAGATCAGGCCAGATGCGAGGAATATTGTGGCAAGTAACTCACCTAACTGCCCAAAGGTTCTCTATCATCTACAAAGCAGAAGTCAGGAATATGCTGGAATACTTGGATGTAGGTTTGCTCGCTGAACTGGAAGGTTCATTTTCAGACGTTTTGTCACTATACTAGGTAACATCTTCAGTGAGCCTCCAGACAAAGCACTATTGATGTTTCCAGAACCTCAACCTGAACCACAAATTTTCTCAAAACTCGTTAATGATGGAATACTCCCTAAAGATTAGTGCAGCTTTAACAACATGCAAGAGGTTTGACATCATCCATGACATCTGGGTAGGCAATGGGCAAGTGGTAATATTATGATTAATCCAGCAACCCAGGCAATGTTCTACGGACCTATGTTTGAATCCAGCCATGGCAGATAGTGAGAAAAACATTTGAAGTCTAATGATGACCATGAAACCATTCCACATTGTCAGAAAAATCCATCTGGTTCTCTCATTCTCTTGTTGGAAGGAAAGTGCCACCCTTTCCTTGTCTGGCTCTGGTCAAGCAATCACAGATTTAAAATTGGGCATTCTAATTTGACCTACAGTCAGAGAAATCTGGCTGACAGAAAATTGGCCAAGGTTGAAAATGCGTTGCTGGTTAAAGCACAGCAGGTCAGGCAGCATCCAAGGAATAGGAAACTCGACGTTTCGGGCATAAGCCCTTCATCAGAAAATTGGCCAAACTAAATTAAATGGTAGCCAGCAGTTATCAGCTATAGAGAGCAGTGGAAACTGAGATCAAAAAGGTTACAAAGCTTCAAGGAGAACCAGTTACAACCAGTCTGAGAATTGTATTGGAAAAGTGTTGATCAGATATTCTGAAATCTTGACTGCCTGACAATATGCATTTCATACCTCCTGGCATTGGCAATAATAAATTGGCTGATATGACCCCATTGGATGCTTTGAATCCAACCCATATACCCATTAGTCAAAAGCCACAGAATATTCTAGAAGGTTCGGTGCAAGGAAGCATAGCAACACACAACTGGGCGCCAAGCTCACAATGAAGATTAGCAGCAAGACTCATGGAAGAAAACCATATGCCAACCCAAGAAGACCCGGGAGGTCTGTCCTGACCTGTGAGATCCATCTTCTTGGAAGGGAGACAACCCAATGTCGAAAAGGAAAGAAATTCCAATGAAGCAACAAACACATGGATTGTTGCAGGTAAAATCCTTTCACAGATGATTAGAATGAGATATGGAGTAAATGTTGTGGGAATTTAAGAAATGCTTAGATAAGGAATACTTAATGAATAAAATCGAGTTGAACCACATAACCACTTGCCAACCTGACCAGTTGGGTAAAGTGTTTTAAAACATAAACTAGTCAAAATATCCAAAGCATGACAACATGACCCAAATATGACTTCAGATCCACAGTAATATGGTTTACTCTCAACTGGGCAATAGAACAAAGGGTAAAAAATGAGGTCTGCAGATGCTGGAGATCACAGCTGCAAATGTGTTGCTGGTCAAAGCACAGCAGGCCAGGCAGCATCTCAGGAATAGAGAATTTGACATTTCGAGCATAAGCCCTTCAGCAGGAATAAGAGAGAGAGCCAAGCAGGCTAAGATAAAAGGTAGGGAGGAGGGACTAGGGGGAGGGGCGATGGAGGTGGGATAGGTGGAAGGAGGTCAAGGTGAGGGTGATAGGCCGGAGTGGGGTGGGGGCGGAGAGGTCAGGAAGAGGATTGCAGGTTAGGAGGGCGGTGCTGAGTTGAGGGAACCGACTGAGACACGGTGGGGGGAGGGGAAATGAGGAAACTGGAGAAATCTGAATTCATACCTTGTGGTTGGAGGGTTCCCAGGCGGAAGATGAGGCGCTCCTCCTCCAGCCGTCGTGTTGTTGTGTTCTGCCGGTGGAGGAGTCCTGAGCTGGGGTAGGGCTGATTGCAGGGAGTGTAGGTAGCGACGCATGGCTGCGAGGGTGGAGCGGAGGATCCGGAGGGAGGTCTGTTGCTGGAGGCTTCAGATTTGTTGTAGGTACAGGTTGTCCTGGATGGGTCCAAATTTTGTTGGTTGGAATGTAGTTCGGAGTCCGTGTGGGATCAGTCGGTTCCTTAGGCAGGTGCTGAGGAAGGAGATGTGGCTGTGGTAACGAGTCAATTTGAGAACGTGGCTGAAGAGTTTCTGTGCAGAGGAGATGACCTGGGGGGTGCAGTGAGAGAGAGACTCACTGAAATCCTTGTAGAGGGAGGAAGAGAGCTTCTTCAAGGAAGGCATCCTTGTAAGAGGATTCGCAGTAGGTTAAAATCTTCGAGTAAAAAATGAGGTCTGCAGATGCTGGAGATCACAGCTGCAAATGTGTTGCTGGTCAAAGCACAGCAGGCCAGGCAGCATCTCAGGAATAGAGAATTTGATGTTTCGAGCATAAGCCCTTCATCAGGAATAAGAGAGAGAGCCAAGCAGGCTAAGATAAAAGGTAGGGAGGAGGGACTAGGGGGAGGGGCGATGGAGGTGGGATAGGTGGAAGGAGGTCAAGGTGAGGGTGATAGGCCGGAGTGGGGTGGGGACGGAGAGGTCAGGAAGAGGATTGCAGGTTAGGAGGGCGGTGCTGAGTTGAGGGAACCGACTGAGACAAGGTGGGGGGAGGGGAAATGAGGAAACTGGAGAAATCTGAATTCATACCTTGTGGTTGGAGGGTTCTCCTTCTGCCGGTGGAGGAGTCCTGAGCTGGGGTAGGGCTGATTGCAGGGAGTGTAGGTAGCGACGCATGGCTGCGAGGGTGGAGCGGAGGATCCGGAAGGAGGTCTGTTGCTGGAGGCTTCGGATTTGTTGTAGGTACAGGTTGTCCTGGTTGGGTCCAAAGGGGGCTGCTGAACAGCAACTGAGGAGGATTTTAGGAGAAGTTGGCTCTATCAGCATGACTAAGAAAGGAATTGTGAAAGACCTGGTGTCAAAGAACTAACAGAGTAAATATTTTCTTGGAGGTGGGATTTAAACTTGTCAGTCATGGTGCAAAAACTGTCAATATTGTGTGCGCAGTGTTAAATCTACAATGTGATATGCCTCTATGTTGGCTTACCTGGCCAATGTCTGTTTCTGCAGGCCACTGCTTGTTTCTGCAGGAGTATGGATACTGCACCTCAGCAGGTCCAGGAGATGGTTGAGCTTACAGGTCCACGGGCCTTCGATTTGATCAGGATGACATGATAACCATTTCTCTGGCTTGGGTATTCCGCATTGAGGAGGCAAATTGACCATCTCCGAGGTTAAGGAGGTGATGTTCAGGCACTTCCCCAGTGCAGATAAGACATACAGAAATGCTCCACGAGACTAAGTAACGTGTACCTCCCCGTGATAAAGAGTGAGGGGCTGGCCATCCTCTAAAAGCTCCCACTGATGCTGGTGATGTCCAGGCCAGTCATTCTGGTCAGAGATTTCAACAGCATCATTGATGTGGATGGATGATCCAGATGGGCTGACAGCGAACTGGACTCAATGTCCAGATTCCTGATGGAAACGGACAAAGTTGCCAAACTGCATGATGACTTCAGCACCCCTGCTGTGTCCGTTCAATTATCAGATCCTTCCAATGTCTCAAATATATGTAAATAATATGATGCATAGGTAAAAAATGCTTTCAGGTTGTTGAAATTGTTGGGAAAGTCAAACTCCAATGCTTATTTATTCTCAAGATACTAAGATTGTACAGAACCAAACTGCTCTAGTGTTGATGTATGTTTATAAATATAGTTTTATGATAAGGTATACTTTTGAAATTTAAAACAAACGTGTAAGACAGGGGTTACATGAACAAATGGGCCTAGATTTGGAAATATCAGAGAGGGCAAAAGAGTGAAGATAGTGAATGGACAAAAGGAAATGAGGTAGGGCATCAATAATAGTGAAGAAAGAAATAATCACCTTTAAATGGGCACAAAAGAGATAAGCACAGAATTAAGTTGTATGTATTAAGAATTAAGTTGTATGTATGCAAATACATGGCATATAGTGAACAAAACTGAGGAACTGGAAACAGAAATTGCTCTGGGGGATATCGTCAAAAATCACATGACACCATGTTATAGTCCAACAGGTTTATTTGAAACTGCGAACTTTCAAAGCACCCCTCCTTCCTCAGGCAGCTGGTGAGGCAGATTACATTGGAATTTAGGTTCACATCATACAACAGGTGACTCCACCACATTATGCACTCTCATACACACACCACCGCCCTCTCACACAGGACTCTGTCACACAGTCACTGAAATTGATTCCACAATCTTCCTTTGTCTGTAGCCTTATGCTTTAAAAAAAGCTATAATTAAAAGTTCATTTAGATTAGATAAGATTCCCTACAATTTAGTTCATTTCATTGTTCTGATCAATAACCTGTGACCTGTGATCTGTTGTTATGAGAGTGTAAAATCATTTGCTTTATTATTATACCAAGACTCCAAATTACAATGGTCAAAACAATAATCACAGCATTTTTGTTTAATCTGTTAACTATTGATTTGTAAATATATTTGCTGACTGCTATATGTTTTTAGAGAGACAGCATATGCCTGTGTGTTTATTCTTAGAACATAGAACATAAAAAAGTACAGCACTGAACAGGCTCATTGGCCCACGATGTTGTGCCCAGGGTAAATCCTAATCTAAAATAAAATAACCTAACCTATGCACTCCTCAATTTGCTGCTGTCCACTTAAATGTCCCCAATGACTCTGCTTCCATCACCACCGCTGGGCAATGCATTCCATGCATTCACAACTCTGCATAAAGAACCTTCCTTTGAAGTCTCCCCTATACCTTCCTCCTAATATTTTAAAACTATCACCCCTCCTCCCAGTCAATCCTACCCTGGGGAAAAGTCTCTGGCTATCGACTCTATCTAACCCTCTCATTACCTCGTATACCTCGATCAAGTCACCTCTCTTCCTCCTTCTCTCCAGAGAGAAAAGTCCGAGCTTAGTCAATCTCTTTTTGGAGGACAAGCCCTCCAGTCCAGGCAGCATCCTTGTAAACCTTCTTTGCACCCTCCCCAAAGCCTTTGTATCTTATCTATAATAGGACGACCAGAATTGGACACAATATTCCAAGTGTGGTCTCAACAGGGTCTTGTAGAGTTGCAGCAAAACCTTGCGGCTCTTAAACTCGATCCCCCTGTTAATGAAAGCCAAAACACCATATGCTTTCTTAACAACCCTATCCACTTGGGTGACAACTTTGAGGGATCTGTGCACTTGAACACCAAGATCCCTATTCCTCCACACTGCCAAGAATCCTGTCTTTAATCCTATATTCAACATTCAAGTTCAACTTTCCAAAATGCATCACTTCCCATTTATCCAGGTTGAACTCCATCTGTCATTTCTCAGCCCAACTCTGCATCCTGTCTATGTTGCGCTGCAGCCTGCAACAGCCCTCGATACTATCAACAGAACTTCCAACTTTTGTGTCGCCGGCAAATTTACTAACCCGCCCCTCAACCTCCTCATCCAAGTCATTTATAAAAACTACAAAGAGCAGAGGCCCAAGAATAGAAAAAGTTTTCTTTTAAAACTTACATTCTCAAGTGAACTTTGTTAAAGTTCATTTGAGAACGTAACTTCTAAAAAAACACTTTTGCGATTTACATATGAAAGAAGTGAAACTAATATGGTCATTCTAACAGATGAGAGAGTTAACAAACAATCAAGGTAATTTTCAATGTATAATTTCAGTTACATCACACTGTAAACTTTTGCTATAAATTCTGCGTCTTACAATCGTGGATTCCACAACCATCTGATGAAGGAGCGTCGCTCCGAAAGCTAATGTTTCCAATTAAACCTGTTGGACTATAACCTGGTGTTGTATGATTTTTAATTCTGAATCCAGATAGCCAAATCTCCCTGTATCCCTTACTTCCTGATTTTATGAATGAGCCTACCATGGGGAACCTTATCAAATCCCTTGCTGAAATCCATATACTCCACATCCATTGCTTGACCTTCATCGATTTGCCTTGTCACCTCCGCAAAGAACTCAATAAGATTTGTGAGACATGACCTGTCCCTCACAAAGCCCTGCTGACTGCCTTTAATCACTCTATGCTTTGCCAAATAGTCATAAGTCCTAGCCCTCAGAAATCTTTCCAAAACCTTGCTGATCACAGACGTGAGACTGACTGGTCTGTAACTGCCTGGGTTTTCCTTATTCCCCTTCTTGAAAAGAAGAACAACATTCCCCTCCCTCCAATCCTCCGGTACAATTCCTGTGGAGAGCAAGGAAGCAAAGATCTTCACTAGCAGCTTAGTGACCTCCTTTCTCACTTCCTGGAGCAGTCTGGCCTGGGGACTGATCAATCTTCCTGTTTGCCAAAATTTCCAGCACATCAACTTCATCAATCTTGATCTGTTCAAGCCTGTATCCCAGCTCCTCAAAGTTCTCACTCACAACGAGGTCCTTTTCCTTAGTGAAAACCAAAGCAAACAACTTATTTAGGGCTTCCCTTATCTGCTCAGATTCCACGCTCAAGTTCCCTACACTATCCCTGATTGGCCATACCTTCTACCTGATCATTCTCTTATTCCTCACATCTGAGTAAAATGCCTTTAGGTTCTCCCTAATCCTTCCTGCCAAGCCTTTTCATGCCCCCACCTGGCTCTCCTTAGTCCATTTCTGAGCTCCTTTCTAGCAAGACTGTAATTCTGTAAAGCTATGCTAGATCCTTGCTTCCTCCATCTTACGTAAGCTGCCTTCCCCCTTTTATGAGAAGCTTCTCTGTTCTTGTCATCCAAGGCTACTTAATCTTACCCCTTCTTACCTGTCTCAGAGGAACAAATTCGTGCATCACTCGCAGCAACTGCTCTTTGAATAGTCTCCACATGTCTGCTGTGCCTTTTTTGTGGAACAATTGCTCCCTGTCTGTATTTCCCAACTCCCATCTGATAGCGAAATAATTACCTTTTCCCCAATTAAATATCTTCCCTTGGTAACTGTTCCTTTTCCTTTCCAAGGCTATGGTAAATGTGAGGCAGTTGTGATCACTGTCACCAAAGTGTTCTCCCACCGTGAGATCTGACACCTGTCCTGGCTCATTGCCAAGCACAAAATCCAAAATGGCCTCTCCCCTCGTCGGTCTGTCTACGTACTGAGTAAGGAAACCTTCCTGAACATAGCTGATAAAAACTGCTCCATCCAAACTATCTGCACTAAGGAGGTTCCTGTCAATATTGGGAAAGTTGAAGTCACCCATAAAACAAACCTAGTACATCTGCATCTTTCCAAAAACTGCCCGCCTATGTGTTCTTCAATCTCTCTACTGGTATTAGGAGGTCTGTAGAAAACCCCCAATGAGGTGGCTGTTCCCTTGCTGTTCCTAACTTCCACCCATACTGACTCAGTAGACAAACCTTCCTCAACAACCTTCGTTTCTGTAGCTGTGATGCACTCTCTGATTAGCAATGCTACACCCCCTCCACTTTTTCCACCCTCCCTGTTCTTTTTAAAAATTTTAAACCCTGAAACATCTCGCAACCATTCCTGCCCCAGTGAAACCCACATTTCTGTTGTGGCCACAACATCATAGTCCCAAGTACTGATCCATCACTCTTATTTCTGACACTCCTTGTGTTAAAGCAGACACACTTTAACAGGTCCCTTGGTTTCACCATGTGAAAAACCTTCCAAATAGATTCACTACACCCTGTCACTTCCCCATATCTAAAAACCCCCCTGTCAGATATGTCGCTCTGGTTCACACTCCCCCTTGCCAAAATAGTTTAAACACTCCCGAACCACACACACAAATCGCCCACCCTTCTTGACAGTTTAAGATGATCATGTCATCGACAGGAATTCACTGTGGTAAATTTTAGGTGTGATATTTTTGGAGATGGCCAATCAGTCTAGTCTAAGCACCAAAAATTCTTTTGGATACTGGATAGGCATGTACTGTTGTCATGGGTGTGGATTTAACAAAGCTCATGTTTCTTCTTCACTAGGTGTGATTCCGTTCTGTTCACTGGAGGTGACATCTTTGCTATTGAAGTTGTCACATCAAGTGGGGTTCTTTCAGGTCTCATCTGGATATTAACACTTTCCAGATATTCTTAAACTTGCATGTGAATGTTTCCTCTCAAGTATCTTGATGGATAAAAATTTCTTTTTGGCAAACACTCATCAGATATTCTGGCACTTTGCCTTGAGTATCATGTCTCATTTTCCACTCTAAGGTTCACCCTTTAGAAAGCGACTGTCATTCCCAAATATACCCTATCCACATGACATGGTTTTAGCATGTTGCTATTAGATATTTCTAGTTTTGCACGTGGTAACTTGGATATGTGTATTGTTTTATTTGAACAGGAAACCAAATATATTATACTGCTAATCTAATCTACTGCTCAGTATGGCTGTTTCCTTCTATGCCCACAATTCTAATTGTTAGTGAGGAATCTTTCTTTAAGTTTATGATTAGGCCTTTCTTTTAATCTGCAAATTCGCTCTGTGATAAATACATGTAGATCTCTTATGAGGAGCTCCTAGGGGCAGGTTGGAAAAGCTGTGCCAGTTTCACCACAAACCTGTTTGCTTGCTCAACCATCTCATTGCTGTTGAGGCAGAATGCTAGTGCGACATGGTTGTCAAATTTTCTCACATCACCCACAAC
Organism: Hemiscyllium ocellatum; assembly: GCF_020745735.1. Taxonomy (NCBI): domain Eukaryota; kingdom Metazoa; phylum Chordata; class Chondrichthyes; order Orectolobiformes; family Hemiscylliidae; genus Hemiscyllium; species Hemiscyllium ocellatum. The sequence continues at coordinate 62,977,723 of NC_083422.1, read as the reverse complement.
ATTTCAGCTGACAATCCAGTGCAATACTGGGAGAGTCCTGCATCATTTTAAGTGCCTCCTTTTGAGTGAGATAATAAACAATGGGGAAATCCAATAGCAGTATTTTAAAGAAGAGTATTTCTTCCATGCCCTAACCAATATTTATTCCTCAATCAACTTAGACATAGGAGCAGAAATTAGACCATTCAGCCAATTGAATCTGCTCCACCATTCAATCATGGCCGATAAGTTCCTCAACATCATTCTCCCGCTTTATCCTTGTAACTCTTGAACTCCTTGACAATCAAGAACCTATCCATCTCTGTCTTAAATATACTCAGTAACCTGTTCTCCACAGCCATTTCTGACAGTGAATTCCATAGATTCACCATTCTCTGGGTGAAGATGTTTCTCCTTATCTCCATTCTAAAAGTGCTTCCCTTTACTCTAAGGCTATGCCCTCGGGTCCATTCTTTCCTGCTCATGGAAACATCTTCCCAACATCCACTGTGCCCTGGCCATTTCATATTCTGTAAGTTTCAACTAGATTCCCCTCTCATCCTTCTAAACTCCATCAAATATAGACCCGAGTCCCCAAATGATTCTCATATGTTAATCTTTTCATTCCAGGGACCATTCTCATGAACCTCCTCTGAATATGCTCCAGAGCCAGTATATCCTTGCTAAAATACTGGGCCCAAAACTGCGCACAATACTCCAAATGTGATCTGACCAGAGCCTCACAGAACCTCAGATGTGTATCATTGATTTTATGTTCAAATCCTCCCAAAATAAATACCAACATTGTGTTTGCTTTCCTAACTAAAACTAAAACTCAACCTGCAAGTTTACTTTGACAGAATCTTGGACTAGAACCTCAAAGTTTCTCTGCACTTCAGGCTTCTGAGTTTTCTCCCTATTTAAAAAAACAGTTCATGCCTCTATTCTTCCTAATAAAGTGCATGACCTCACACTTTCCTATGTTGTATGTCATCTCCCACTTCTTCGCCCACTCTCCAAATCCTTCTGCAGCCTCCCCTGCCGCTTCAATGCTACCTGTCCACTTATCTTTGAATCAACTGCAAACTTAGCCAGAATGCCCTCAGTTCCTTCATCTAGATTGTTCATGCATAAAGTGAAAAGTTTTGGTCCAACACTGGCCCCTGCGGAACATCACTTGTCACTGGCTGCCGTTCTAAGAAAGACTCTTTTCTTTTGCCCTGCTGTCTGCTTTCTGCCAGACAGGTGATCTGGCCATTGTGATGTTGCTGTTTGTGGGTGTTTGCTTTATATGTATTGGCTGCTACATAACTTCAAAAAGTATTTAATTCATACTAAAGCATCTTGGGTGCCTTGAGATTATGTAAGGTGCTATAGAAATACAGAGTTAAGCAGTGGCTGCATTCTAAAGGTAATTCATTTATTTGATTTTAAACAATTCAAAATTCCTTCAATCACACAAAGTTAAAATTGAATCTGCTTTTGTAAAAAAACATTTTGAGGTGTTTGGATTGGCTACTGTACATGAACTTGCAGAGATTATTGTTGCTGCAACATAGATCATCTGCACCAGGATGCATCTGATGTTATTTGAAATCAATTTTCATGACATCATAACATTAGCAACATGTAGAGCCAAAGAGCTATCGGAATGACATTTTGTTCCTGTGTCACATTTGCAATTGTAAGATCTTGTATTTGTCCAGATAATGGAAGTTTCATTGTCATACATAGAAGCACAAAAGACCAATCGAAAGTTGGAATGTTTTTGCCAATGTCACCTGAAGGTAAGGGAGTGAAATGTTTGTTCACTTCAGCATTTGTAAGGGGAGAAATAATATGATGTTGGGTAAGAGCTCTTGGACAAATGTTGCTGCATTAATCTTGCTTTGTTCCTGTTCTTATCACATGGGGTTGAGATAAAAGGTTTGCTGATTAAAGGCAATCAGAATGGAATATTGTTCCTTGTTTAAAGTGTCTTGATATAAAAGGTTTTGGATACATTTAAATGCTATTATAAAAGTTTAATTACTGATCTCATTTTCAAGGATAGACTGTATGATTTTGAAGAATTGTTTTTGAAAGCATTGCATTTTTAATCAGGATTGATGTATTATTGGGTATTGCCGAGAGTCATAAAATCCCACAAAGAAAAATGAAGCCACAAATAGATAAATCCATCACAAAACACTCCTGTTTGAAACAAAGATTATTGTAGTACCAAAATCCCCAACAATAGCTTGCTTCAGTTCAGAATGGAAACTCCTAAAGAAATCAAATCAAATCACAGTTACATCTTTGCTGTTTGATTTCATGTCTCTCTAGACATTTAAGTGCATCTAGGAGAAAATAAAAGCAAAATTCACAGCTGACCTTTGAGGAACCTGTGTGGGAGATCTCACAGCACAGGAACAGATAAGTGCATAGCTTTTAACATGTGATCTTGTTGTAAGTCTACAGTAGTGAGTAGAGTGATACAGAACTGGCTCAAATGTAGAAGTTAAGAATCACACAATGCCAGTTTATAGTCCAACAGGTTTATTTGGAAACACTACCTTTTGAAGCGCTGCTCCTTCATCAGGTGGTTGTGGAACACAGGATCAGAAGACACAGAATTTATAGCAAAAGGTGACAGTGTTATGCAACTGAGATAGCATATTGAACAAACCTGGATTGCTGTTAAGTCTTTCATCTTTTAGAATGGGTTGCAGGTTTCCGTTCATTAATAAGTAAATCCCAGAACTTTTTATAAGTCATCTTCTTGAAATAACATAAGATTTTAAAACAAAAGGTGACATTTTAGCTCAGATAATGCATTAAAGGTGTGAGATCAGAGTCTGTCTGTACTCCAATCTTGAGTCAGACTGGTTCTATTTCCAATGTGAAATTTACATAATATTACATGGATTGACTGCCTGCAGATTGTGCATTTTCACAGCAAAATAGAATATATCTGCAAATATAATTTGTGAATACAAATTTACACCATAGACTTATATGTGTGTGCACATGTATGAGAGAGACACATATGTGCATGTGAGTGTGTGCATGTGAGTATGAATGCACATGAGAGAGTGTGTGTCTGCATGTGTGAAAGCTTGGTTAAGTGTGAACGTGGGTGTGATGGTGTATAAACCTGTGAGAGAGTGTGTGGACGGGTGTGAGTGTGGGGGGTGTATGCGTGTATGTCTGAGAGAGAGTGTGTGCATGAGAGAGGGTCTGTGTGAATTTGTGCTTATGTAAGAATGTTCTTGTGTGTGCTTCTGTGTGTGTGTGTGAGAAGGTGTATCGTGTAGTGGGGTCACCTGTAGTGTGACATGAACCCAAGGTCCTGGTTGAGGCCATCCTCATGAGTCCCGAACTTGGCTATCAGCTCTGATCAGCCACGTCATGTTGTTGTCTGTTCCGAAGTCTGCCGTGGAGGATGGTCACCCAAAGATCTGAGGTCAAATGTCCATGACTGCTGAAATGTTCTCCCAACTGGGAGGGTACATCCCTGTCTGGTGATTGTTGCACTGTGTACATTACTGTAGCATCTGCTTGGTCTTGCCAATGTACCATGCCTCGGGGCATCCTTCCCTGCAGTGTATGAGATAGACAGCATTGGCTGAGTTACGTGACTATCTGCCGTGTATACGATGGGTGGTGTCCCTTCAGGTAACGGTGGTATCTGTGGTGACACTCTGACATGTCTTGCAGCGATTGCCATGACAGGGTTGAACAGTGTTATGGTCAATGTTGTCCTAAAGGCTGGGCTGTTTACTGTGAACAATCATCTGTTTAAGGCTTGGTGGTTATTTAAAGGCAAGAAGTGGAGGCATAGAGAAGGTCTTGACGAGATGCTCAGCTTCATCGATAGTGTGTTGCAGGCTGCAAAGTTTTCTGGCTCGCGCAAAGTACTGGACAACGAAGGGTACCCTATTGGTCGCAAGCCGTGTCTGTCTCCTGAGGAGGTCATGACAGTTTCTCGCTGTGGCATGTCGGATCTGGCGATCGATGAGTTGAGCACTGTACCCTGTTCTTATGAGGGCATCCTTGAGCACCTTCAGGTGTCCATCACATTCCTTCTCATTGAACAGATCCTGTGTATGCGTAGGGCCTGTCTGCAGAAGATGGCTGTTTGATATGTTGCGGGTGGAAGCTAAAGAAGTGCAGCATCATGAGGTTATCTGTGGGTTTGCAGTCCAGTGAGGTGCTTAGGTGCCCATCCTTGATGGAGATGCATGTTTCTAAGAATGAGAGAGATACTAGAGTAGTCCATGATGAGCTTGATGGTGGGATGAAATTTGTTGATATCTCTGTGTAGTTGCTTCGGTGATGAAGAAAATGTCATCAATATATCTGGTGTATAGTATTGGTTGGAGGTCCTGTGTAGAGGAGAAGTCTTGTTCGAACTTGTGCATGAAGATATTGGCATACTGCGGTGCAACTTTGGTTCCTGTGGCTATTCCATGTGTCTGGATGAAGAATTGGCTGTCAAAGGTGAAAATGTTGTGGTTGGAGATGAAGCAGATGAGTTGTAGGACGGTGTTTAGAGATTGGCAGTTGTTGGTATTGAGTACTGAGGCTGTTGCCGCGATGTCGTTATCGTGAGGGATGTTGGTGTAGAGTGCTAACATGTCCATTGTGATGAGGAATGTTCCCTGGTCCATGGGTGCTGAGTTTCTGTAAGAAATCTGTAGTGTCGTGACAAAAGTTGGGGACCCCTGTATAATGGGTTTCAAGATGCCTTCAGCATAGCCAGAAAGGTTTTCACACAGGGTCCCATTGCCTGATATGATGGGATGTCCTGGTGTGCTGGCTTTGTGTATTTTTGGAAGGCAGTTGAAGTCCCCTTCACAAGAAGTACGTGAGATGAGGGCACATAGGGTGTGTTCCTTGATCGGATCGGCTGGTGGTTGCCTGTAGTGTTACTGGTTGTTTAGTTGTCGGTACACTTCCTTGCAGCAATTTATTCTATTCTGAATGACATTGGTTCCTCCCTTATCTGCTGGTTTGATGACAATGTTGCGATTAGTTTTGTGAGTATGGATGGCTTTGCGTTGTGATCAGGTGATGTTTTGTTCCACCTTGTGGGTGCGGCTGATGAATCTGGTGTTGACACATTCCTTACAGTTTGAACATACATGACAAGACCAGGGCAGCAGCCTTCTCGAGGGGTCCAAAACAAATCCTTCTTTGGTCATTCCTCTACGTATCTCTCTAATGACTGTTACAATCTCGTTGGGATTGCTGTTGACATCTTGGAAGAATTCCTGGAGTTTCATTCATTCGATTCATTCCTCCATGTCTGCCGCAAGACCAATGGACTCCATTTTGATAGTGGGGCAGACATTGAACCCTCAGATGAGAACTTCAATCTCTTCCGGTTGAAGGGTGTAGTCTGATAAGTTGACGATCGATTTCCCTGTGGTGATAACATTTTGAACTGTGGTGCCAGGGTGGGCTTGGCTACTGCTGGTGGTGTTGCCAAGTTTCTCCAGTTTCTTTTTCTTGGTGGGCATGTTCCTGGTACTGTTCTGTCACCTTGTCTGCTTGGCAGTGTCATGTAATTGTACTGCTGTATCCTGAACGTAGGCTGAGAGTGTGGACTCCATCTCGATTTCAAGGTTATGGCGCCTGCTGTAAAATTGGTGCATGAGATATTTGAAGAGTTTGTGAGAGGTGTGGTGGCAAAGTCTCTCAGTATAGTCTGTGTTGTAGGTCAGCTTGATTAGGTTCGTGATCCATAATCCTTTTGGGATCTTTTCTGCTTTCTTGCATTTCTGCAGAAACTTGATGTCTGTATCAATATGTGAGATCTTCTTGGTGTCAATGGTAGCCATGATGTGGAGGAACGGTGTTAGACTGGGATGGACAAAGTTAAAAATCACACAACACCAGGTTATAGTCTAACAGTTTAATTTGTAAGCACTAGATTTTGGAGTGCTGCTCCTTCATCAGGCAGTTGTGTAGTAAAAGATAATTCACACTCATGCACACACCCTGTCACAGGCTTAAAACATAGAACAGTACAGCGCAGGATAGGCCCTTCGGCCCTTGATGTTGCACCGACCTGTGAACTATTCTCAGCTGGTCCCCCTACACTATCCCAAAGTTATCCATGTGCATATCCAAGGATTGTTTAAATTTCCCTAATGTCGCTGAGTTGACTACATTGGCAGGTAGGGCATTCTACACCCTTACCACTCTCTGAGTAAAGAACCTGCCTCTGACATCTGTCTTAAATCTCGCACCTCTCAATGTGCAACTATGCCCCCTTGTACAAGTTGACATCATCATCCTGGGAAAAAGACTCCCACTGTCTACCCTATCTAATCCTTTGATCATCCTGAATGTCTCTATCAAATCCCCTCTTAGTCTTCTTCTTTCCAATGAGAACAAACCCAAGTCTCTCAGCCCTGCCTCATAAGACCTTCCCTCCAGATCAGGCAACATCCTGGTAAATCTCCTGTGCACCTTTTCCAATGTTCCACATCCTTCCCGAAATATGGGGACCAAAACTATACACAATATTCCAAGTGTGGCCGCACCAGCGTTTTGTATAGTTGCAGCATGCTATTTTGGTTCCTGAACTCAATCCCTCTATGAATAAAAGCTAACACACCGTATGCCTTCTTAACAGCACTATCCACCTGGGTGGCAACTTTCAGGGCTCTTTGCACATGGATTCCAAGATCCCTCTGCACATCCACACTACCAAGAATCTTTCCATTGACCCAGTACTCTGCCTTCCTGTTATTCTTCCCAAGTGCATCACCTCACATTTAGCTGCAATGAACTCCATTTGCCACCTCTCAGCCCAATTCTGCAGTTTATCCAAGTCCTCTTGCAACCTGTAACATTCTTCCACACTGTCCACTACTTCACTGACTTTAGCGTTGTCTGCAAATTTACTAATCCATCCACCTATGCCTGCGTCTAAGTCATTTATAAAAATGACAAACAGCAGTGGTCCCAAAACAGATTCTTGTGGCACACCACTAGTAACTGGACTCCAGGCTGAATATTTTCTATCAACCACCACTCGCTGCCTTTTTTCAAAAAGCCAGTTTCTAATCCAAACTGCTAAATCATCCTCAATTCCCTGCCTCTGCATTTTCTCCAACAGGCTACCATGTGGAACCTTATCAAAGGCTTTACTGAAATCCATGTATACCCATGTCAACTGCCCTACCCTCATCTACATGCTTGGTCACCTTCTCAAAAAACTCAATGAGGTTTGAGAGACACGACCTATCCTTGACGAAACATGTTGACTATCTGAAATCAAATTGTTGCTTGCTAGCTGATTATAAATCTTATCTCTTATAATCCTTTCCAAAACCTTTCATACAACAGAAGTAAGGCTCACTGGTCTATAATTATCCGGGTCATCCCTACTGCCCTTCTTGAACAAGGGCACAACATTTGCAATCCTCCAGTCCTCTGATACTAAACCTGTAGATAGTGATGACTCAAATATCAAAGACAAAGGCTCTGCTATCCTCTCCCTAGCTTCCCAGAGAATCCTCGGATAAATCCCGCCCAGCGCAGGGGACTTATCTACTGTCACTCCTTCTAGAATTGATGACACCCGTTTGTAACTAACCTTGAACCTTTCTAGTCTAATATCTCATACCTCATTCTTCTCCTACACAATATTCTCCTTTTCCTGAGTGAAAACCGATGAGAAATGTTCATTTAGCACTTCTCCGATCTCTACAGGGTCCAAACTGAACTTCCCACTTCTGTCTTTTACTGGCCCTATTCCTACCCGAATCACCCTTTTATTCCTCACATACCTATAGAAAGCTTTAGGGTTCTCCTTTATTCTATTTGCTAAAGACTGCTCGTGTCCTCTCTTTGATCTTCTTAACTCTCTCTTTAAATCCTTCCTAGCTGATCTGTAACTCTCCATTGCCTCATCTGTACCATCTTGCCTCATCAACACATAAGCCTCCTTCTTCTGCTTAACAAGAGACGCAATTTCTGTTGTAAACCATAGTTCCTTACCTTATCACTTCCTCCCTGCCTGACAGGGACATACCTATCAAGGACATGTAATATTTGTTCCGTAAACCAGCACCACATTTCCATTGTCTGCATTCCCTGCATTTTGCTACCCCATTCTATGCATCCTAATTCCTGCCTAATCGCATTATAATTGCCCTTCCTCCATCTATAACTCTTGACCTGATGCATGTACCTTTCCCTTTCCATCGCTAATCTAAACGGAACTGAATTACATATTAATGAACCGAAACCTGCAACCCATTCTAAAAGATGAAAGACTTAACAACAGTCCCGGTTTGTTCAATATATAATTTCAGTTGCATGACACTGTAATCATTTGCTATAAATTCTGTGTCTTATGATCCTGCTCCACAACCACCTGATGGAGCAACGCTCCAAAAGCTAGTGTTTCTAAGTAAATCTGTTGGATTATAACCTGATGTTGTGTGATTTTTAACGTTGTCCACCCTAGTCCAACACCGGCTCTTCCACATCGAAAGTAGAAGACAGAGGGTGATAGTGAAGGGTTGCTTTTCAGAATGGAAGCCAATGACCAGTGGTGTGCCACAATAATCAGTGCTGGGTACTTTTATAAATGATTTGGATGTGAACAAAGGAGGTATAGTTGGTAAGTTTGCAGATGACACTAAAATTAGAGGTGTAGTGGAGAGCGAAGAAGTTTACCTCAGATTACAATGGGATCTTGATCAGATTCGCCAATGGGCTGAGAAATGATGATGGAGTTTATTTTAGATAAGTGCAAGGTGCTGCATTTTGTGAAAGCAAATCTTCACGGGACTTATACATTTAATGGAAGAGCACCTCTCGGAACACTTCAACCCCAGGGCATCAATGTGAACTTCACCAGTTTCCTCATTTCCCCTCCCCCACCTCATCCCAGTTCCAACCTTCCAGCTCAGCACTGTCCCCATGATCTGTCCTACCTGCCCATCTTCCTATCCACCTATCCACTCCACCCACCCCTCTGACCTATCACCTTCATCCCCACCCCTATTCTCCCATTGTACTCTTTTCTATCTTCTCCCACCCTCCCCTCTGATCTATCACCTTCATCCCCACCCCTATTCTCCCATTGTACTCTTTTCTATCTTCTCCCACCCTCCCCTCTGACCTATCACCTTCATCCCCACCCCTATTCACCCATTGTACTCTTTTCTATCTTCTCCCACCCTCCTCTCTGACCTATCACCTTCATCTCCACCCCCCATTCACCCATTGTACTCTTTGCTATCTTCCCTCATCCTCCCCTCTGACCTATCACCTCAATCACCACCCCCATTCACTTACTGTACTCCATGCTACTTTCTCCCCACCCCCACCTCCCTCTCATTTATCTCTCCACTCTGCAGGCTCTCTGCCTCTATTTCTGATGAAGGGCTTTTGCCCGAAACATTGATTTTCCTGCTCCTCGGATGCTGCCTGACCTGCTGTGCTTTTCCAGCACCACTCTGATCTAGACTCTGGTTTCCAGCATCTGCAGTCCTTGTTTTTACGCACTTAATGGAAGGTCATGTTGCGACTCTACAGGCTATTGGTTAGGTCATATTTGGAATATTTTGTGCAATTCTGTCTCCTTCCTATTGGAAGAATGTTCTGAATCTTGAAAGAGTTCAGAAAAGATTTACAAAGATATTGCCAGGGTTGGAGGATTTGAGCTATAGGGAGAGGCTGGACAGGCTGGGGGTATTTTCCCTGGACCATTGGAGACTGAGGGGTGACTTTATAGAGGTTTATAAAATCATGAGAGGCATGAGTCGAGTAAGTAGACAAGGTCTTTTCCCTGGGGTGAGGAGTCAAGAACTAGAGAGCATAGGTTTAAGGTGAAAGGGGAAAGATTTAAAAAGAATTTAAGGGGCAACTTTTTTACGCAGAGGGTGGTACATGTATGGGATGAGCTGCCAGAGGAAGTAGTGGAGGCTGGCACAATTACCGCATTTAAAAGGCATCTGGATGGGTATATGAATAGGAAGGGTTAAGAGGGATATGGACCAAGTGCTAGCAAATGGGACTAGATTAATTTAGGATATCTGGTTGGCATTCACAAGTTGGACAAAGGGTCTGTTTCTTTGCTATAGATTAGATTACTTACAGTGTGGAAACAGGCCCTTCAGCCCAAAAAGTCCATACAGACCCACCCCCACCCAGACCCATTCCCCTACACCTAACACTACGGACAATTTAGTATGGCCAATTCACCTAACCTGCACATTTTTGGACTGCGGGAGGAAACCGGAGCAAACCCGAGGAGAACGTGCAAACTCCACACAGTCAGTCGCCTGAGGCGGGAATTGAACCCAAGTCTCTGGCACTGTGAGGCAGTAGTGCTAACCACTGTGCCACCTTGCCACCCATTTGTACATCTCTATAACTCTATGCTTCCAATATAAAAGGAATGTATTTTCTAGGAAGAATCTAACATTCATTTCACTATTGACCATAAATTAACACAATTACCTTTTATGGAAAACAATTTTCCAGTGAAATCCTCCACAAAATGTATCCAGCTCCAAACAATTCAAATTGTTATGACTACTTAAAGATGATGAGCTATTGCATAGATTCTAGACAAGAAACACAGTGTACAGAAAGACAAAAAGACAATTAGAAAACATCATAGCAATCAGCAGCAGTATCACTGGTAATATCAGTAGCTGCTGAAGTTATTCTGTCTTTAACCTACATAAGTACAGAATCTAGACTATGTGTAAGTTCATGGGTGTAAGTAATGTTGTTTTTAAACTTCAACACTTTATCTTCTCTTTCATTGTGAGAGCTGCGAGGTTCAGCAGTTTAAGCTTATACTCTCTGGAATTTAGGAGAGAGGAGATATAATTGAGGCATAGAAGATGTTGAAGGGAATTGATGACGTAGATGTCCAGACGATGTTTCCCCTTGTGGAGCAATCTAGAATAAGAGATTATGGTTTTAGGATATCAGGTGACAGATTTAAAACAGAGTTGAGGAGAAATTACTTCTCTCAAATGGTCATGATTCTGTGGAATTCACTCCCTCAGAGTGTGGTGGATGCTGGAAAACTGAGTAAATTTAAGGAGATAGAGAGATTTTATTTAGTAACAGATTGAATGGTCATGGGGGGGTTGGGGGCAGGAAAGTGGAGTTGAGGCTGAGAAAAAGTCAGCCATGATCTTGGCTCAAGGGGCTGAATGACCTACTCCTGCTCTTAGTTCTTATGTTGTTACGTTCAAGATAGAACTGGCTCAAAGGTGGTGAAGGAGGGTTGCTTTTCAGACTGGAGGCCTGTGACCATTGGAGCACCACAAGGATTGGTGCTGGGTCCACTACTTTTTGTCATTTACATAAATTATTTTGATGAGAACATAGGAGGTATAATTCATAAGTTTGCAGATGACACCAAATTTGGAAGTGTGGTGGACAGCAAAGGAGGTTACCTCAGATTACAAAGGGATCTTGATCAGATGGGCCAATGGGCTGAGGAGTGGTAGATGAAATTTAATTCAGATAAATGCAAAGTGCTGCATTTTGTAAAAGCAAATCAGAGCAGGACCTATACACATAATCATAAGATCCCAGGGAGTACGACTGATCAAAGAGACCTTAGAGTGCAGGTTCATAGCTCCTTGTAAGTAGAGTCACAGGTAGGATAGTAAAGAAGGCATTTGGCATATTTTGCTCTATTGGTCAGAGTATTGAGTACAGGAGTTGGGAGGTCATGTTATGACTATGCAGGACATTGGTTAGGCCACTTTTTTGAATGTTGTGTGCAGTTCTGGTCTCCTGCCTATCAGAAGGACGTTGTGAAACTTGAAAGGGTTCAGAAAAGATTTACAAGGATATTGCCATTGTTGGAGGATTTGAACTATAGGGAGAGGCTGAATAGGCTGGGGCTGTTTTCCCTGGAGTGTTGGAGGCTGAGGGGTGATCTTATAGAGGTTTACAAAATCATGAGGGGCACAGGTAGGGTAAATAGACAAGGTCTTTTCCTTGAGTTGGGGGAGTCCAAACTACAGGGCATAGGTTTAGGGTGAGAGGAGAAAGATATGAAAGGGACCTAAGAAGCAACTTTTTCATGCAGTGGGTGGTGCTTGTATGGAATGAGCTGTCAGACGAAGTGGTGGAATCTGCTACAATTGCAATATTTAAAAGGCATCTGGATGGGTATACGAATATGAAGCGTTTGGAGAAATATGGGCCAAGTACTGGAAAATGGGACCATATTAAGTTGGGATAGCTGGATGGCATGGACGGTTTGGACCGAAAGATCTGTTTCAGTGCTATACAGCTCTATGACTCTATGACTCTGTTTCCGTACTATACATCTCTATGACTGTGTGACTGTGTGACGATGTGACTGTATGACTCCATGACATCTGTCTCAACAAGAACCTAATAATTGTTTCATATGTTACAAGAGGAAACACTCAGACTACATCACATTGGCACTGGTGTGTTACAGTGACTACACTAAATATATTGGCTTGTGGCCGAGGAAAAGTTTCTCTTCTGTGCAAGATGGGGCATTAACTTTCATCATGTTGGATTAACAGAAATTGAATCACATTTCTGAGATGGGAGGTGTACAATGAAGCATTGTGGCCAGATCCAAAGAAGATGCTGTGCATCTTAGTTTTTCTTTATTGTGTTGGAAATTTGGTTTTGTGTTTATACTAATGCGATACAGGTTAAGCAGTGGTTACTACTTAAGGGGAAATGATAATTGTTATACATTTGGATTTTCAAAAGGTGTTTGAAAAGATACAATGCTACTTAACAAGTTGGTGCTGGAAGTAGCATTTCAGCGTAGATAGAGAATTGGCTAACTAATAGAAGACAGAGTGTGCAGGTAAAGGTCATTTTCAGGATGGTAGCTGTAACTGCTGGTGTGCCACAGGAATCAGTGCCAAAACCACAATTATTTATCATGTACATTCATGACTTGGGTGAGGCCACTGAATGTACTAAAGTCATATTTGAAAACAATACAAAATAGATGAGAAGGCAAGTGGTGTGGATGATGCAAAGAGTCCTTATGGGTTAAATGAATGGGCAAAAAACTTTGTTGATGGAATATAATGTGAAAAAAATGGGAAGTTATATACTCTGGCAGGAAGAATAAAGGAGCGGAATATTATTTAAATAGAGAAGAACTACAGAAAGTTGCAACAATGAGGCATTTGACAGATCTTGTGTGAATCATAAAAAGCTAGCATTCAAGTTCAGTGGGTAATTGGGAAGGCAAATGGAATGTTGGTTTTATACCAAAGGGAATGGGATATAAAAGTAGGGAAGTCTTGTTAAAGATATACTAGGCACAAGTCAGACCACAGCTGGAGAACTGAGCAGTTTGGGACCCCTATCTAAGAGAAGGTAGAATGGCAATCGAGGTAGTCCACAGAAGGTTCATGCAGGTACAAAATTATTGTCTTATGAGGAGACTTTGAGCAGCTTGGGAGATTATCTATTGGCATTAAAAGAGACAACTTTATTAAAACATTTAAGATGCTTCGGGGACTTGACAGGATAGATGTGAATAGCTTACTGCCCTTGTGGAAGAGTCTCAGAAATAAGAGTATAATCTCAGAACAAGGGGTTACTCAGTTAGGACGGAGATGAGGAAGAATTTCTTCTGTCAAAGGGTAGTGAAACTGTGGAATTCTTAAGGGTTGTTAAGTATCTTCAGGGTTGAGGAAGGCATATTTTTAATCAGTAAGGGAATCAAGGGTTATGGGGAGAAGGCATAAACATGAAGTTAAGGGTAATCATGGTCCCATTGAATGGTGGAATCGGCCAGATGGGCTGAATAGCCCAGTTCTACTTCTATGTGTTTCAAAAATAATGTTACTCTCACAAGTGTTCAAATCACTTTGGCTGTCTAAAGTGGAGCTATTCAGTTTATAATGGCCCATGCGCAAATTAAGTGATTCAGTAACAGATTTCAACCTATTTGAACTGGAATGTCTATCTCAGCAATTAATGCTCAGCCAGATGTGAGATGTGAGAAAGAATAAGAGTTATGTATTTCAAAGTTGTACTTTTTAAATTGAAGTTACATGTGATTCTTTCAACTGCTTTCATGAACTTCCTGGATCCAGTATTTTAAAAGTGTTCATTTAATTATTTTAAAGGGATTAAGCAATGGATGAAAGAAATGTGTACAAGTATACTGGAATGTTCATTGTTTTATTACAAAGCAGAACTTTAATTAATTATTATTGAACTTGCAGAAGATGTTGAATGTAGTAGTTTCAAATCGTTATTTTTTATCCATTGTTGTAATAGGACTTTAATAGACATTCAGTTGATGGCTTGCTTGGAGTAAATGCTTTTGTTACAACAGATAAAAAAAATCATAAGCATTACGCGTGATGTTTAAAAGGAAGAAAAAGTCTGCTTCCATTCATATTATGACAATCTGAATTCTGTTACATTAGGTTAGTGCAGAGGTATTGCTGAAAGCCTTGAATATGAATCTTGACATGAACTAAAGATCACAGGAACATTTGTCAAATAGTGGGTGGCACGGTGGCACAGTGGTTAGCACTGCTGCCTCACAGCGCCAGAGACCTGGATTCAATTCCTGCCTCAGGCGACTGACTTTGTGGAGTTTGCACGTTCTCTCTGTGTCTGCGTGGGTTTCCTCCGGTTTCCTCCCACAGTCTAAAGATGTGCGGGTCAGGTGAATTGGCCATGCTAAATTGCCCGTAGTGTTAGGTAAAGGGTAAATGTAGGGGTATGGGTGGGTTGCGCTTCGGTGGGTTGGTGTGGTCTTGTTGGGCCGAAGGGCCTGTTACCACACTGTAAGTAATCTATTCTTACAGGGCAGTGTGCTGAGGCAGTGCAGTTTAATGTTTACTTCTTTTCCAACATTTGATCAATCTCTTATGCTGAAAATCATCCAGCACTGAGTGAGCTGCTTAATGCTGATAAGAGCCTTTACTTTCCTGTGAGTTATCAGAAGATTAAAAGGTAACACAAGTTCTGTGTGCTTTTGGTTGCGAAGTGAAGGTGCTTCACTATGGATTGGAACTAGAACCTGATCTGGACCATTTACACAAGACTTAGCCTCTCCATTTTTCAAGTGCTCCAACTTTCCCTCTGTCCTTACATTCTTGCCTGCATCAAATACGTTAAAATCTCAATTTAAAACCAAAGAATTTGTGAGATGCAGTGGTGCTTTTGAAAGTACATCACAACTAATAGAATAATAGAGATATACAGCACAGAAACAGATCCTTCAATCCAACCTGTCCATGTTGACCAGATATCTCAACCCAATCTAGTCACATCTGCCAGCATCCGGCCCATATCCCTCCAAACCTTTCCTATTTATATACCCATCCAGATGCCTTTTAAATATTGCAATTGTACTAGCCTCCACCACTTCCTCTGGCAACTCATTCCACACACACACACACCATCCTCTGTGTGAAAAAGTTGTCCCTCGGGTCTCTTTTATATCTTTCCCCTCTCACCCTAAATCTATGCCCTCTAGTTCTAGACTTCCCCACCCCAGGGAAAACACTTTGTCTGTTTATCATATCCATGCCCCTCATGATTTTATTAACCTCTATAAGGTCACCCCTCAGCCTCTGATGCTTCAAGGAAAACAGTCCCAGCCTCTCCCTATAGCTCAAATCCTCCAACCATCGCAACATCCTTGTAAATTTTTTCTGAACCCTTTCTAGTTTCATAACATCCTTCTGAAAGGAAGGAGACCAGAATTGCACGCAATATTCCAAAAGTGGCCTAACTAATGTCCTGTACAGCTGCAACATGACCTCCCAACTCCTGTATTCAATACTCTGACCAACAAAGGAAAGCATACCAAATGCCTTCTTCATCATCCTATCTACCTGCAACTCCACTTTCAAGGATCTATAAACCTGCACTCCAAGGTCTCTTTGTTCAGCAAAGACCTTACCATTAAGTGTATAAGTCCTGCTAAGATTTGCTTTCCCAAAATGCAGCATCTTGCATTTATCTGAATTAAACTCCATCTGCCACTTCTCAGTTCATTGGTCCATCTGATCAAGATCCTGTTGTAATCTGAGGTAACCATCTTCGCTGTCTATTACACCTCCAATTTCCGTATCATCTGCAAACTTACTGACTTTACCCCTTATGCTCACATAATTGGCCATGCTAAGCTGTCCATAGTGATAGGTGCATGAGTAGGGGAGTGGGTCTGGGTGGGTTACTCTTTGGAGGGTCGGTGTAGACTTGTTGGGCTAAAGGACCTGTTTCCGCACTGTAGGAAATCTAAAAAGTCAATAACGGAGCAAGGATTTCTGAATTTTTGACCAGTAAGCCTTACTTCAGTTTTTGGTAAAGTGTTGGAAAAGGTTATAAGAGACAGGATTTATAATCATCTAGAAAAGAATAATTTGAGTAGGGATAGTCAGCACGGTTTTGTGAAGGTGACCAAACAGATAGATGAGAGTAAACGGGTTGATGTGGTGTATATGGATTTCAGCAAGGCGTTCGGTAAGGTTCCCCACAGTAGGCTATTGTACAAAATGCGGAGGAATGGGATTGTGGGAGATATAGCAGTTTGGATCAGTAATTGGCTTGCTGAAAGAAGACAGAGGGTGGTGGTTGATGGGAAATGTTCATCCTGGAGCCCAGTTACCAGTGGTGTACCGCAAGGGTCGGTGTTGGATCCACTACTCTTCATCATTTTTATAAACGACCTGGATGAGGGCGTAGAAGGGTGGGTTAGTAAATTTGCGGATGACACTAAGGTTGATGGAGTTGTAAATAGTGACGAAGGATGTTGCAGGTTACAGAGAGACGTAGATAAGCTGCAGAGCTGGGCTGAGAGGTGGCAAATGGAGTTTAATGCGGACAAGTGTGAGGTGATTCACTTTGGTCGGTGTAACCGGAATGCAAAATACTAATGGTAATATTCTTGGTAGTGTAGATGAGCAGAGAGATCTTGGTATCCAGGTACACAGGGTTGCCACCCAGGTTGACAGGGTTGTTAAGAAAGCATACAGTGTTTTAGCTTTTATTAATAGAGGGATTGAGTTCCGGAACCATGAGGTTATGCTGCAGCTGTACAAAACTCTGGTGCGGCCTCACTTGGAGTATTGTGTACAGTTCTGGTCACCGCATTATAAGAAGGATGTGGAAGCTTTGGAAAGGGTGCAGAGGAGATTTACTAGGATGTTACCTGGTATGGATGGGAGGTCTTACGAGGAAAGGCTGAGGGACTTGAGGCTGTTTTCGTTGGAGAGAAGAAGGTTGAGAGGTGACTTAATAGAGACATATAAGATAATCAGAGGGTTAGATAGGGTGGACAGGGAGAGCCTTTTTCCAAGTATGGTGATGGCGAGCATGAGGGGGCATAGCTTTAAATTGAGGGGTGATAGATATAGGACAGATGCCAGAGGTAGTTTCTTTACTCAGAGAGTAGCAAGGGTATGGAATGCTTTGCCTGCAATGGTAGTAGATTCACCAGCTTTATGTACATTTAAGTCGTCATTGGACAAGCATATGGATGTACATGGAATAGTGTAGATTAGATGGGCTTCAGATTGGTATGACAGGGCAGCGCAACATCGATGGCCAGAGGGTCTGTAATGCGCTGTAATGTTCTATGTTCTATGTTCTTTATATAAATGATGAGAAGTAGTGAACACAGCACTGATCCTTGTGGCGCTCCACTGGTCACAGGCCTCCAGTCTGAAAAGCAACCCTCCACCACCACCCTCTGTCTTCTACCTTTGAGCCAGTTCTGTATCCAAATGGCTAGTTATCCCTGTATTCCATGAGATCTCCCATGGGCAACCTTGTCAAACACCTTACTGAAGTCCATATAGGTCACATCTACCAATGTGCTCTCATCAATTCTCTTTGTTACTTCTTCAAAAAACTCAATCAAGTTTGTGAGACATGATTTCGCATGCACAAAGCCATGTTGACTATCCCGAATCAGTCCTTGTCTTTTCAAATACATAGAACATAGAACATAGAAGGATACAGCGCAGTACAGGCCCTTCGGCCCTCGATGTTGCGCCGACCGAGTCCTACCTAACCTATACTAGCCCAATAACTTCCAAATGCCTATCCAATGCCCGCTTAACTGAACATAAAGAAGGAGAGTTCACCACTGATACGGGCAGGGCATTCCATGAACTCACAACCCGCTGTGTGAAGAATCTACCCCTAACATCTGTCCTATACCTACCACCCCTTAATTTAAAGCTATGTCCCCTAGTAACACCTGACTCCATTAGCGGTAAAAGGTTCTTAGTATCTACCCTATCTAAACCCCTAATCATCTTATACACTTCTATCAGATCTCCCCTAAACCTTCTCTTCTCCAATGAGAACAGCCCCAAGTGCCTCAGCCTTTCCTCATAAGATTTTCCTACCATTCCAGACAACATCCTGGTAAACCTCCTCTGCACTCGTTCTAAAGCTTCCACATCCTTCCTATAGTATGGCGACCAAAACTGCACACAATACTCCAGATGAGGCCTCACCAGAGTCTTATACAACTGCAACATGTACATCCTGTCCCTCAGGATTCCCTCCAACAACTTGTCCACCACCGACACACTGGTTTATAGTTCCCTGACTTGTCCTTACCACCTTTCCCAAATAGTGGCACCACATTAGCCAACTTCCAGTCTTCTGGCACTTTACCTGTGACTGTCGATGATACAAATATCTCAGCAAGGGGTCCAGCAATCACTTTCCTAGCTCCCCATAGAGTTCTAGGCTACAGATCAGGTTCTGGGGATTTATCCATTATTATGTGTTTCAAGACACTCAGCACTTCCTTCTCTGTAATATCGATATTTTGTATATTACATAGATACGTAATGCATAGAAAGATCCAACAAAGAGTAATGCAAGAAAGTGTTTGGTATGTTTGCCTTTATTGGTGAATTGGTTGCGCAAAAATCCCTATCATGTCAGACACTAGATCAAAATCCTGGACTTGTCAAAAAATTTTCATCGTAAAATGGCAAATTGGCTCTGCACTGGGAAAAATACACAGACACAGAGATAGCTGCCTGGAACCATTGCTCTGCCTGAAAATTCAATTCAGACCTTAACTTTAAGAGAACAATCAACCAGGCCTAAACTATGCCCAACCCAGACTGTAGATACCAGACATTCAGTTTTGATCAATACTCATGCTCAGATATACTGGACATTCCACATAAGCAATATACATTCACACATACTCTTAACGATCAGGAAACCGATTGCCTCAACGGGAACACCAGTAACTCAATGGCAAGAGTAGATTTGGCATAAAGATAAGAGACTCACAATTAGTATAGTTGCAGGTATTGATCTCCCTTGAATGTGTGATTCTCTCCAAGAACTGGGTGGCACGGTGGCACAGTGGTTAGCACTGCTGCCTCACAGCGCCAGGGACCTGGGTTCAATTCCCGCCTCAGGCGACTGACTGTGTGGAGTTTGCACATTCTCCCCGTGTCTGCGTGGGTTTCCTCCGGGTGCTCCAGTTTCCTCCCACAGTCCAAAGATGTGCAGGTCAGGTGAATTGGCCATGCTAAATTGCCCGTAGGTTAGGTAAGGGGTTGCGCTTCGGCGGGTCGGTGTGGACTTGTTGGGTCGAAGGGCCTGTTTCCACACTGTAAGTAATCTAAAAACTATCTGCACGGCTATCTCCAAGAGGGATCCTGATGGCAATCCTGAAACCTACTGAGCCAGGGCAACCAACAACAACTGTCCATGACCAGTGAACCTGAAAACTGACAACCTTCAAAAACCATCACAAGGCCTTTAGGAGAAAACTGGCTCAAAAAAACCATCAGAATGTAAGGAAAACTAAG